>NC_069377.1:68208611-68512222 GCF_021730395.1 Mercenaria mercenaria
CGTCAAATTGCTGCATGACATCCTCGCGTAAATGAAGTCCATTATAATATTCATTTAAGTATATCAATGAGCATGTCAGAATGAAAACAATCAAGGCCTTTTTGTGATTTATCTTCTAATTTACCATGGTTCATCGTTCAGATGCTTCAGTATTTAACCACTCGGGCTAATGCCCTCGTGGTTCAATTCCTACGCATCTGAACTCTGAACCGTGGTAAATAAGACGATAAACAACGCGAAGGCTTTGATTATTTGTTAAATATAATATGATACCTTAGTGAGATAATGACATGGTTTCATATATAATAACACAATATGGTACATTGGTGAGATAATGACAGGGTTTCAATATATACTAATATTATATAATACCTTGGTGAGATAATGACAGGGTTTCCATATACCCTAATATAATATGGTACATTGGTGAGATAATGACAGCATTTCCATACATACTAACACAAATTGGTACCTTCGTGAGATAATGAAAGCGTTTCCATACATACTAACACAAATTGGTACCTTGGTGAGATAATGAAAGCATTTCCATACATATTAACACAAATTGGTACCTTGGTGAGATAATGAAAGTTTTTTCATACATACTAACACAAATTGGTACCTTGGTGAGATAATGAAAATGTTTCCATTCATACTAACACAAATTGGTACCTTGGTGAGATAATGATTCAACTAAACAGATAAATGATAAATATAAAGCAACAAATAAGCACATTTATACATGAAGACACTATCAAAACAGATAACAGCCTTTGAAATAAATCAAGCAATTTACAAATAGTAACATTTACACAGGGACAAAAGTAACAAAGTAAAATACCTAATATGTTACTTTATATAGCAACAAAAATGGTGCAGGTCTGACAGCATTATGAGCCAAAACCAAATAGCATTGGTAAAAGGTAAATTTTATTTAGCATCGCTTTGTGAAATAATGAACATAAGCTCTGTAGAGCTTGATTCAGAGAAGAAGATTTTTTGATATATAAGCCTATAGTTAGTACATGTCACACACAGGGGCATGGCCATTTTTGACCTTAGGGCAATAATTTGGACAATTATGGTAGAGAGTCACACCCTTATATCACATGCCAAATATCAAAGCTCTAGAGAAAAAGATTTTTTAAGGCTGATAGCTGAAACCCTATTTCCATATGTTCAATGAACCAGAACCATTTGAACAACTTTGAAAGAGGGCTACCCAGAGATCATTTGTGTAAAGTTTCATCAAAATCCATTTAGTGGTATTGGAGGAGATGTTGTTTAAAGAAATTGTTGATGAAAAATGACCATGCACTCTGGCGGCCATGTTTTCTAACGAATCAAAACAATTTGAACAGTATTTGTAGAAGGTCATACAAGGACCTTCTGTGTGAAATTATCTTAAAATTGTGCTAACCACACCCTCTGATGGCCATGGTTTTTGACGAATTGGAATAATATGAACACTCTTGGGAGAGGGTCACATAAGGACACTTTGTGTAAAATTATTTAAAAATCAGGCCAGCGGTTTCACACAAGAAGATTTTTTAAATTTCCACTAAATACATATAGGGAAAAGTGATCACTCCCCCTGGGTTGTGTGCAAGTTTTTTGACGAATCAGTAAAATCTGAACAAGCTTGGTAGAGATCCACATATAGACCATTTTTGTAAAATTATTTTAAAATCGGGCTAGCAGTTTCACACAAGATTTTTAAAGTTACCACTATATACATATAGGGAAAAGTGACTAGCCCTCTGGCGACCATGTTTTTTGAGGAATCAAAAATAATTTGAACAACCTTGGTAGAGGGTCACACATAGACCATTTGTGTAAAATTATTTCAAAATCGGGAAAGCAGTTTCACACAAGAGGATTTTTTTAATTTGCACTATATACATATAGGGAAAAGTGACCATGCACCCTGGTGGCCATTTTTTTGACAAATCAGATCAATTTGAACAAACTTAGTAGAAGGTCAAACAAGGACCATTTTTGTTAAATTATTTTAAAATCGGGTTAGCAGTTTCACACAAGATTTTTAAAGTTTCGACTATAAACATATAGGGAAAAGTGACCATGCCCCTGGTGGCCATGTTTTTTGACGAATCAGTATAATTTTAATAATCAGGGTAGAGGGTATCATAAGGACTATTTTTGTGAAATTATTTCAAAATCAGTTTAGGAGGAGATGTCGTTTGAAGTTCTTTCTATTTTTAGCTCTGGCAGCCCCTATGTGCAACCAAGTGAAACTGTTTGAATACTTTTGGTAGAGGACCACAAAAGGAACATCATGGCCAAGTTTCATCAAAATCCATCCAGTGGTTTTGGAGGAAATGTCATTTAAACACGATTGTTGATGACGGACGGAAGACCAACAGATGAATGAACGGACGATGGACACTATAAGATTCTTTCACTGGTTGTAGGTGCAGATGGGAATATCCGGTCTCGAGGGTAACTGTTTAGGCAGTAACGAGGCTCCCAGACGAGTTACCACCTAAACAGTTACCTGAGAGCCGGATATTTCCATCTGCACCTATAACCAGTGACAGAATCTTTTTCTTGCATACCGATTTCAAGAAATAATAACAAAAATAAAATCAGTCGAATGGCTTTCTTTTTAGAACTATTTCTTATGGCAGTGTATTTAAACAAAGTGCGGGAAACCAATGCCCGTAAACAGGAAAGACGTCATGACGCTTCAAAACAAACAACAATGTTTAGTTCCGGCTTTGTTTTATCAGTTGCAGCGTAACGTTATGAATTTCTGATAAAATAACATGATTTGAATCGAGAAATATACTATCAGGAACCAATAGGAACTGTCAAGGTATTGAATTTTTACTCCGTTTTTTTAACTAAAATATAAATTAATACATAAATCTTCTACATATATGTAGTTCGTTATACGTCATTTACAGCACGAAAGTCAACCCGGGGTGTAAGATGGATTTTTCCAGCACTGGTAAAGATACCAGAAATCCCCGTCTGGTATGCAAGAAAGCGTGATCATAATAGCTCACCATAAGCACTTTGTGCTCAGGTGAGCTAAAAAGACAGGTATGTTTTAAATGTCTACCGTAAAAATTGATTGCTATTAACTGTATGGATGTTTTAACACCTCTAATTACCCGTAGACCTTGACAACTGCATAGGCTTTACATGTAAGCTATATCCAGGGGGCACAGATGTCAATATTTGTTAAATTAAACACACTGCAAACACAAAAGTTATTATATCGGCTCTAAATTAATCATTTATGTGGTTTGTTCTGTTCATCTTAAAATTAAACTATCATACCCATCATTACGGGAACACAAAACATGTCCACTTTTGTAAATATGGCCGTTTCTATTTGATATGTTCATGAAGGTATGTGTAATGGTGAGATTTTCTTGATTTTCATTATTCTGAAGGTTGATATTTATGCGAGAATTATAAATGTTCGCAAGATGAGGGACCTCGCAAATATAGCAACAAGAACTGTCTGTTGACAGTGCGCTCGACTATGTGAAGAATTGATGAACATATGGGGTCAAAATATTACCAAAGATTTCCAGACAAAAAAGAAAAATAGATAAGACAAGTAATGTACCTGTATTTGCGGATTTGGATAAGTCTTGCACTATACAGAGCTCTCGCGAGTGGGCTACTTGAGCGAAATAGTGGCTCTGGAACTTCAAGCTTCGCTCAAACCTAACCTCAAAGTGAAATGCAAGTCGCCTGATATCCACCCTCGCTAATTACCCGGACTGTTGACAATTTGCATGTTGTCAAAATGAGTGTCAAATACACGAACACACGCCGATAGCATAATTTAAGCTCTGCCTACTTCAGGTACTTGCGAGATTTTCCCGAGAAGTGTGAAAGCGAATCAAATTATCCGATACACTACAGTCGCTTGTGTTCAGCCAATTAGCACAGCGGTTACGTCTTTGACACTTTGCGTTAAATTGTCAATATGTTGGAATGCAAAAAACGAAAGTTTTATAAAGAAACTGCTGATTAAGATTTAGGAGTATATCATCAAAACTCTGAAATATTTGATAAACAACATCTTTACCAATATTTTACCTGACCATTACATGTTCTGCCTTACTGTCCTGTACGACAGATACTAAAAATATTCTGAAAGTTGTCCCCCTTTGAAAATGAATGCCATCTGTATGGCCCTATATCGCTCACCTGTTATCATTCACTTAAGGACAAGAAGGTCAAACAAGAGCTGTCGGAGGACAGCAACGCTCGACTATTCAACAGCCTTGTCAATTGAATGAATACAAAAGTTGAAAAAGGGGCATAATTTTGTAAAATGCAAAGTAGAGGTATTGAACCTCTGTACTGCATATCATATCATGACAGTGAACAAGTGTGTGAAGTTTCAATCCTTTCCCATTAGTGGATACTGAGATACCAGCTTACATACAAAAACTTAACAAAAAACTGCTAAGTCAAAGGGGCATAATTTTGTAAAAATGCCAAGCAGAGTTATGGGACCTTCACAGTGCATGTTAGATCATGACAGTGAACAAGTGTGTGAAGTTTCAATCCATTCCAATTAATGGATACTGAGATATCAGATTACATACAAAAATTTAACCAAAAACTGCTAAGTCGAAAAAGGGGCATAATTTTGAAAAAAAAGAGGGTAGAGTTATGGGACTTGCTTAGTGCATGTCAGATCATGATAGTGAACAAGTATGTGAAGTTTCAATCCATTCCCATTAGTAAGTACTGAGATACCAGCTTACATACAAAACCTTAACCAAAAATTTCTAAGTCGAAAAAGGGGCATAATTTTGTAAAAAAGCAAAATAGAGTTATGGAATCTGTGCAAGGTAGATCAGTTCATCACAGTGAATAAGTGTGTGAAGTTTCAATCCATTCCCACAAGTGGTTACTGAGTTACCAGCTTACATACAAAACCTTAACCAAAAATTTCTAAGTCGAAAAAGGGGCATAATTTTGTAAAAAAGCAAAATAGAGTTATGGAACCTGTGCAATGTAAGTCAGTTTGTCACAGTGAATAAGTGTGTGAAGTTTCAATCCATTCCCACAAGTGGTTACTGAGATAATAGCTTACATACAAAACCTTAACCAAAATCGGGACGCGGACGCATGGGCGAGTGCAATAGCTCACTATTCTATGAATAGTCGAGCTAAAAATCATAATCAAGATCAATCAAAAGAATTATGAGAAATTATAGTTGAAATTTCCAGATATGTCAAAATACACTTAACAAGAGCTGTCGGAGGACAGCAACGTTCGACTATTTAACAGCCTTGTCGCTTGAATGAATAAGAAAGTCGAAAAAGGGGCATAATTTAGTAAAAAAGTAAAATAGGGTTATGGAACCTGCATAGTGCTTATCAGCTCATGACAGTGGACAAGTGTATGAAGTTTCAATCCATTCCCATTAGTGGGTACTGAGATACCAGCTTACATATAAGAATTTAACCCAAAAACTCCTAAGTTGAAAAAGGGGCATAATTTTGTAAAATGCAAAGTTGAGTTATTGACCCTTTGCACTGCAGGTCATATCATGACAGTGAACAAGTGTGTGAAGTTTCAATCCTTTCCCATTAGTGGATACTGAGATAACAGCTTACATACAAAAACTTAACCAAAAATTTCTATGTTGAAAAAGGGGCATAATTTTGTACAAAAGCAAAATAAAGTTATGGGACCTGCTTTGTGCATGTCAGATCATGACAGTGAACAAGTGTGTGAAGTTTCAATCCATTCCCATTAGTGAGTACTGAGATACCAGCTTACATACAAAACCTTAACCAAAAAATTCTAAGTCGAAAAAAGGGGCATAATGTTGTGAAAAAGCAAAATAGAGTTATGGAACCTGTGCAATGTAAGTCAGTTTATCACAGTAAATAAGTGTGTGAAGTTTCAATCCATTCCCACAAGTGGTTACTGAGATACCAGCTTACATACAAAACCTTAACCAAAAATTTCTAAGTCAAAAAAGGGGCATAATTTTGTAAAAAAGCAAAACAGAGTTATGGAACCTGTGCAATGTAAGTCAGTTTATCACAGTGAATAAGTGTGTGAAGTTTCAATCCATTCCCACAAGTGGTTGCTGAGATACCAGCTTACATACAAAAACTTAACCAAATCGGGACGCAGACGCCGACGCGGACGCCGACGCATGGGCGAGTCCAATAGCTCTACTATTCTATGAATAGTCGAGCTAAAAATTGGAGGTACCATCCATGTTGTACCACAGAAAAGTGGTCTCGGTTTTCCCCTACGGCCAATAATAAAAAAGTTACTAAATAGGCTATTTATAGTAACATTAAAGGGAAGTAATGAAAAAAAATTATTGTAAGGAATCGAGATCTTATGATGATACAAGTTGTGTGCAAGTTTGGTTAAAATCAAATCAAAAATGAAGCTGCTATTGTGCAGACAAGGTCAAAATAGCTAATTTTGGCCCTTTCAGGGGCCATAACTCTGGAACCCATTATGGGATCTGCCCGGTTCAATAAAGGAACCGAGATCTTACGGTGACACAAGTTTTATACAAGTTTGATTAAATTCAAATCATAAACAAAGCTGCTATTGTGCAGACAAGGTTAAAATAGCTAATTCTGGCCCTATCAGGGGCCATATCTCTGGAACCCATAATGGAATCTGGCCAGTTCAAGAAAGGAACCAAGATCTTGTGGTGATACAAGTTGTGTGCAAGTTTGGTTAAAATCAAATCATAAATGAAGCTGCTATTGTGCAGACAAGGTCAAAACAGCTAATTTTGGCCCTTTCAGGGGCCATAACTCTGGAACCCATTATGGGATCTGGCTGTTTCAAGAAAGGAACCGAAATCTTATGGTGATAGAAGTTTTGTACAAGTTTGATTAAATTCAAATCATAAATGAAGCTGCTATTGTGCAGACAAGGTCAAAATAGCTTATTCTGGCCCTATCAGGGGCCATCACTCTGGAACCCATAAAGGAATCTGGCCCATTCAAGAAAGCAACCAAGATCTTATGATGATACAAGTTGTGTGCAAGTTTGGTTAAAATAAAATCATAAATGAAGCTGCTATTGTGCAGACAAGGTCAAAATAGCTAATTCTGGCCCTTTCAGGGACCATTACTCAGGAACCCATAATGGAATCTGGCCAGTTCAAGAAAGGAACCAAGATCTTATGGTGATACAAGTTGTGTGCAAGTTTGGTTAAAATATAATCATAAATGAAACCACTATCGTGCAGACAAGAAATTGTTGACGCATAAAAATAGCAAATTCTGGCCCTTTAAGGGGAAATAACTCTAGAACCCATGATGGGATCTAGCCAGTTTTCAAAAGGAATCGAGATATCATGCCAATACAAGTTTTGTACAAGTTTGATCAAAATTACTTGCAAAATGTGGTCTCTATCATGTTCACAAGAAATTGTGGACGGACGGACGACAGACGATTACAAAAGCTCACCCTGTCACTATGTGACAGGTGAGCAAATAAAAATAAACTATAAAAACTGTGTTCCACCTAGTTATGAGAAATTTCAACACTCGTACGCTATTGCAAATGCATCAAAACAAACATGTGGAATCTTTGAAAATGGTGAGCTTTTAAAAGCGTTTAACTGTCCGAAAGTGGGGCCCCGTTAGGCAGTCATTTTCCCGAATTCAATGTTAATATCAGTATACTGACACTTGTTTCGTAGAGTAATATACATGTTTTACATGCTGTTCAATTTTCTTGTGAAACAACATGTTAACCATGCAATTAATTGGAATAGTGTACAAACTTTTTTGTTATCTATGGTAGAAGAATGACATGTAATGTATATTAACTACGTTAAATTGACTTCCATCGATGAATTGATTTGAATATGCATTTCTAGTTTACACAGTTTACTTTCAGTTTGAGTGAGATACTGTTCACTGATGTGGTGACTTGGTGTTAATAATAAACACTTTCATCCTGCATTCATACAAAATCGTTTTAACCAAAAATCGGCGGGTTAGATTTACAGCATCGGCTTGATATTTTGAAAACAACCTTTTTCAGAATTTTGTACTGAAACATTCTAACATGCCTCGATTTGATTTCCAGTTAAACAAAGAAGGAAATCAAGCTTTGTATATTCTGTGATAAACAACAGTTGACGCGCGGACCAGTAAGAGAGCATTATCAAATTGCCGCACGATGTCCGACACATTACTCCTCAGGTAAATGAAGTCCAGCATAATATTTATTAAAATATGTCAATGAGCATGTCAGAATGAAAACAAGAGCACCGCCTTGCGGGTGCTGACGCTCATCTGATTTTTTTTGTATAATAGAAATATTGTCCTACCCATGATTTTCTAAGTCCAAAAGGGGCCATAATTCTTGCAAAAAGCAATATGGTACTTGCTTTGCTGAGTCAGCTTTTAATGGCAAATAACTGCTCCAAGTTTTAAAGCAATAGATTTGACCATTATTAAGACAAGCTGACCTAAACGCAAAACTTAACCAAAAATCTGATATTTTCTAAGTCCAAAAGGGGCCATAATTCTTGCAAAAAGCAGGATGGAGTTAAGTTTCTTCCTGTACAGAGTCAGCTTTTGATGGTGAATAAGTGTTGCAAGTTTTAAAGAGATAGCTTTGACAGTTTAGGAGAAAAGTTGACCTAAACACAAAACTTAACCAAGAAATCTGATTTTCTAAGTCCAAAAGGGACCATAATTCTTGCAAAAAGCAAGATGGAGTTATGTTTTTTGCTATACAGAGTCAGCTATTGATGGTGAACAAGTGTTGCAAGTTTTAAAGCAATAGCTTTGACAGTTTAAGAGAAAAGTTGACCTAAACATAAAAGTTAACCAAGAAATCCGACATTTCTAAGTCCAAAAGGGGCCATAATTCTTGCAAAAAGCAAGATGGAGTAATGTTTCTTGCTGTACAGAGTCAGCTATTAATGGTGAACAAGTGTTGCAAGTTTTAAAGCAATAGCTTTGATAGTTTAAGAAAAGTTGACCTAAACATAAATCTTAACCAGGCAACACACCGACATCAATCAAGTGATGACAATAACTCATTTTATTTTTTTTTGAAAAATCAGATGAGCTAAAAAGGGCCATAATTGAGCTAAAGTCCTTGTCCTAGTTATGTAGTCTTGCCTACATATGTAGACTATGATGGTAAACAAGTGGTCAAAGTTTCAAAGCCATATGACAAACAGGTAAGGCAAAATATGGAGTGGTATGAAAAATTTAACTGATTTCCAAGTCCAAAAAGGGCCATAATTCAGCAAAAATAGTTGACAGAGTTATGCACTCTTGCCTACAGATGGAAATCATGATGATAAACAAGTGTTCAAAGTTTCAAAGCCACATGTCAAATAGTTTTGACAAAACATGGACTTGTACAAAAATTGTACCAATTTCCAAGTCCAAAAAGGGCCATAATTCAGCCAAAATAGTTGACAGAGTTATGTACTCTTGCCTACAGATAGAGACTGTTATAACAAGTGAACGAAGTATTGTCATGCCAAAGTCCTCTATTGGAAGGCACCTAATTTTTTCTACTGCAGTATAACATAATGAACTGATATCTGTCAATAATGTATAAACAATATTGTACTATATATACAATATGTTATAACAAAACACTTGGATTAAAATTTGTATATATAAAACTTACAGTTGTTTTCATATAGCATTTTTTTTGGCCGATTATCAAAATAGGTATCATATAAGTTATTTATAGTAAAAAGAAAATCTATATAAGTCCACACAAAACCCTTTACCAGGTAGAGATAGGTCAAAATACACCTAAAAATTGGATGTAACATGCATGTTGTACCACAGAAAACTGGTCTCAATTTTTCCCTACGGCCTGTAATAATAAGTTACAATATAAGCTATTTATAGTAAAACAAAGGAACATAATTCTAAAAACAAGAGTGCCTCATGGTGGTGAACATTTGTGCCAAGTTACATCAAAATCCCTCCATGCATAAAGAAGAAATGCTCCTGACAAAGTCACTCTTGAATTTGGCATTTGACCTCTAAGTGTGACCTTGACCTTAGACCTAGGGACCTGGTTCTTGCGCAAAACAATCTAACTCATGGTAGTGAACATTTATGCCAAGTTACATCAAAATCCCTCCATGCATGAAGAAGAAGTGTTCCAGACAAAGTCATTCTTGTATCTGACCTTTGGCCTCTATGTATGACCTTGACCTTTAACCTAGGGACCAGGTTCTTGCGCATGACACTCCATAGTGGTGAACATTTGTGCTAAGTAATATTCGAATCCTGTTTTGCATGACAAAGTTATACACTGGACAGGAAAAATGTCCCATTGACCTTTGATCTCCAAGTGTGACCTTGACCTTTAAGCTAGGGTTCTGGGTGCTGCGCATGACACGTTGTCTCATCATGGGGAATATTTATGCCAAGTAATATTAAAATCCCTTGATGGATTACAGAGTTCTGGACCAGACACGAAAAAAACCATATTGACCTTTGACCTCCAATTGTGACCTTGACTTTTAAGCTAGGGGTCCGGGTTTTGTGCATAACACGTCATCTCATCATGGGGAATTTTTGTGCCAAGTAATATTAAAATATCTTCATGGATGGCAGAGTTATGGACCGGACATGAAACAGGCTCTGCTCATGCCATGTTAACATTTGACTGCCAAGTGTGACCTTGACCTTTGAGCAAGGGGTCTGAAAGTTGTGCATGACATATCGTCTTATTATGAGGTACATTTGTGCCAAGTAATATTAAAATATCTTCATGGATGGCAGAGTTATGGACTGGACAGGAAAAAGGCCCTGTTAACCTACAATTGTGACCTTGACCTTTAAGCTAGGGGTCCGGGTTTTGAGCATGACACATCGTCTCATCATGGGGAACATTTGTGCCAAGTAATATTAACATCCTTTCATGGATGACAGAGTTATGGACCAGACATGAAATTGCGGACGGACGGACGGAAAAGCGCATTTCTATAGTCCCCGAAACTGGTTTTCAACCAGTAAGGGACTAATAAACAAGTGATAAAAGTTTCAAACCCATACGTCAAACAGTTTACACAAAATATGAACTGGTACGAAAAACTTAACCAAGATTTTTAAGTTAAAATCTTTGATGGAGTTATGTACTCCTGCCTAAAACTGGATAAGGGACAATACACAAGTGTTGAAAGTTTCAAAGCTTTATCTCAAAAGGTTTTGTAAAAATGTGAACTGGTACGAAAAAACTTGACCAAGGTATGATGCCAACACCGATGCAGATGCCAACGCCATGTTGAGTAGGGTAGCTCTACTTATTCTTCTTATTCTTCAGTCAAACTAAAAATGAAACCCTAAAAAAAATTTCTGCTTTTACAATATGCAATTAAATTTTACATATATTTCATCCAACACTGCAGGACAGTCAATACAGTACTAACAAATTATACTAGCAAATATTTTCAATGTATAAATCATAAAAACATGGCATATCATTGTCTATTTATTTTAAATCGATATAAAAGTAAGATTAGTGCAAAAGCTCATTAAATCATATGGCGGAAGGTAAATGGATTATGTCTTCAGATTACGTCTTCAAAAATTTTGTTAAATGCCTCAATCATTGCAAGCACTGTTCTTAAAATAAAATGCAACGGGATGAAATAAAATCAAATTGTGTTTTATCTATATCAATATAAAACTTGATGTAAGTATAAGCTTGCAAAGCAGTGTTTTCTCACAGACATGCATTATACACATCTGAATGATCCAGATGAAATGTCTACATAAATAATAGCAACATAAAGCTGTTAATACATGTGTCCAGAAACTGATCCTGTCCAGATAATGGTTCCCCTCTAGTTTATTCAGGGGCAAGTGTTAAAGACATAAGTGTTTTTCATTGCTGAAAGTACAAAATGTAGCACAGAATTACAAGTTATGATCTCATGATCTCCAGAAATAAGGATTTTGTTGCAGCCTTCTTAGGAAGTTTTCATACCACTGTTGTAATTTACTCACAGGCACGAACATTTCATTTGGATTTGGCACCATTTGTGCTTGAGTCTGAGCGAAAGATGAAGCAAAATTGAACAAGTTTTCACACATTGTCTTCGAGAATTCTACAAAAGGTTCCACATTCAATGTATTGGTGAGGGTAGCAGGCGTTTGTTGAGAAAGCTGGGCCAATGGTTCAACAGAAATTCCAATCTGGGCCATATGTGACTGTGGTTCCACCTGACCAAATGGATGACTGCTGCTGCTATCTGTAATATATAGATATATATATACAATGTTTATTGAAGTTACATGTTTGGTCGTACCCATAAAACTGCTTTATCCAATTTGTTTGCCATATTCATTTTCGGCCGACTGCTGAAAATATACTTAAAACTAACACTCATTGACTTAAAAAAAAACCTCATCCATAATATATAATAACTAGAGTTGTCACAGGAGTGACGAATTATACCCCCACAATATGGCCTTGTCACAGAACTAGGTCAATGTCAAAGCTGAACTTGCTTGACCTTTGACCTACTGACCTCAAAATCAATAGAAGTCATCTGCTGGTCATGATCAACCTCCCTATAAAGTTTCATGATCCTCGGCCCAAGCGTTCTCAAGTCATTGTCCGGAAAAAGTTTAAATGACCTTTGACCTTTGGAACCCAAAATAAATATGGATCATCTGCTGGTCATGACCAACCTCCCTATTAAATTTCGTGATCCTAGTCCCAAGGGTTGTGAAGTTGTTGTCCGAAAACTGTTTAAGTGTTCTGGGTCACTGTGACCTTGACCTGTGACCTGCTGACCTCAAAATCATTAGGGGTCATCTGCTGGTCATAACCAACCTCGCTATCAATTTTCATGATCCTAGGCCCAAACGTTCTCAAGTTATCATCCGGAAACCGTTTAACTGTTTCATGTTATTGTGACCTTGACCTTTGACATACTAACCTCAAAGTCGAACATGACCTTATTTAATCATGTTACACCTGTGTAAAAAAATTTAAGATCCTAGACCCAAGCGTTCTCAAGTTATCATCTTGAAACCGTTTAACTGTTCCGAGTCAATGTGACCTTGACCTTTGACCTACAAACCTCAAAGTTGAACTTGACCTGTATTTCATGATGTTACATCTGTGTACCAAAAATTATGATCCTAGGCCCAAGTGTTCTCAAATTATCATCCGAAACCATTTAACTGTTCCGAGTCACTGTGACCTTGACCTTTGACCTACAGTCCCCAAATGCGAACTTGACCAGTATTTCATGATGTTACACCTTTGTACCAAAATATATGATCATAGGCCCAAGCATTCTCAAGTTATCATCCGGAAACCGTTTAACTGTTCAGGGTCACTGTGACCTTGACCTTTGACCTATTCATCACAAACTCGAACTTGACCTGTATTTTCTTATGTTACACCTGTGTACCAAACATTATTTAAATCAGTCAAGCCTTTCAGGAGTTATCATCCAGAAACCACAACAAGAGGGCCATGATGGCCCTATATCGCTCACCTGTTATCATTGCACTTGAGGACAAGAAGGTCCTCAGAAAAATTATCTAAGTCCAAAGGACAGGAACAACAAAGGGAAGAAATTTAACCAAAAAGAAAAAAAAAATCTTACAAGGTACAGATATGTCAAAATACAAAATACACCTAAAAATTGGAGGTACCATCCATGTTGTACCACAGAAAATTGGTCTCGGTTTTTCCCTACGGCCAATAATAAACAAGAGGACCATGATGGTCCTGAATCGCTCACCTCTTCCCACATGACCCAGTTTTGAGTATGACGTCGTTTTTTCTATTATTTGACATAGTGACCTAGTTTTTGAGCTCATGTGACTCAGTTTTGAACTTGACCTAGATATTATCAAGATAAAAAAATTCTGACCAATTTTCCTGAAGATCCATTGAAAAATATGGTCTCTAGAGAGGTCACAAGGATTTTCTATTATTTGACCTATTGACCTAGTTTTCAAAGGTATGTGACCCTGTCTTGAACTTTACCTAGATATCAAGGTGAACATTCTCACTAAATTTCATGAAGATCTCATGAAAAATATGGCCTCTAGAGAGGTCACAAGGTTTTTCTATTTTTATACCTACTGGCCTAGTTTTTGACCGGACGTGACCCAGTTTCGAAACTGACCTTGATATCATCAAGGTGAACATTCAGATCAATTTTCATGAAGATCCATTGAAAAATATGGCCTTTAGAGAGGTCAAAAGATTTTTCTAATTTTAGACCTACTGACCTAGTTTTTGACCGCAGTTGTCCCAGTTTCAAACCTGACCTAGATATTATCAAGATGAACATTCAGACCAACTTTCATACAGATCCCATGAAAAGTATGGCCTTTAGAGAGGTCACAAGGTTTTTCTATTATTTGACCTACTGACCTAGTTTTTTATGGTACGTGACCCAGTTTCAAACGTGACCTAGATATCATCAAGGTGAACATTCTGACCAATTTTCATGAAGATCCATTCAAGGGTATGGCCTCTAGAGAGGTCACAATGTTTTTCTATTTCAAGACTTACTGACCTAGTTTTTGACCGCATTTGACCCAGTTTCAAACTTTACCTATATATCATCAAGATAAACATTCAGACCAACTTTCATACAGATCCCATGAAAAATATGGCCTCTAGAGAGGTCACAACGTTTTTTCATTATCTGACCTACTGACCTACTTTTTGATGGCACGTGACCCACTTTCGAACTTGACCTAGATATCATCAAGATGAACATTCTGACCAATTTTTATGGAGATCCATTCACAAGTATGGCCTCTAGAGAGGTCACAAGGTTTTTCTATTTTTAGACCTACTGACCTAGTTTTTGACCGCACATGACCCTGTTTCGAACTTGACCTAGATATCATCAAGATGAACATTCAGACCAATTTTCATACAGATCCAATGAAAAATATGGCCTTTAGAGAGGTCACAAGGTTTTTCTATTATTTGACCTACTGACCTAGTTTTTGATGGTACATGACCCACTTTCGAACTTGACCTAGATATCATCTAGATGAACATTCAGACCAACTTTCATACAGATCCCATGAAAAATATGGCCTTTAGAGAGGTCACAAGGTTTTTCTATTATATGACCTACTGACCTAGTTTTTGATGGCACGTGAACCAGTTTTGAACTTGATCTAGATATCATCAAGGTGAACGTTCTGACCAATTTTCATGAAGATCTCATGAAATATATGGCCTCTAGAGAGGTCACAAGGTTTTTCTATTTTTAGACCTTCTGACCTAGTTTTTGAAGGCACGTGACCCAGTTTCGAACCTGACCTAGATATCATCAAGGTGAACATTCTGACCAAGTTTCATAAAGATCTCATGAAAAATGTGACCTCTAGAGTGGTCACAAGCAAAAGTTTACGGACTGACGCACGCACGCGCACACAGATGGACGAAGGACGCCACACGATCACAAAATCTCACCTTGTCACTTTGTGACAGGTGAGCTAAAAAGTTACTAAAAATAAGCTATTTATAGTAACGTAAAAGGGAAGTAATTAAAACAAGAGGACCATGATGGTCCTGAATCGCTCACCTCTTCCCACATGACCCAGTTTTGAGTATGACGTCGTTTTTTCTATTATTTGACATAGTGACCAAGTTTTTGAGTTCATGTGACCCAGTTTTGAACTTGTCCTAGATATTATCAAGATAAAAATTCTGACCAATTTTCATGAAGATCCATTGAAAAATATGGTCTCTTGAGAGGTCACAAGGTTTTTCTATTATTTAACCTATTGACCTAGCTTTCGAAGGTACATGACCCTGTTTTGAACTTTACCTAGATATCATCAAGGTGAACATTCTCACTAATTTTCATGAAGATCTCATGAAAAATATGGCCTCTAGAGAGGTCACAAGGTTTTTCTATTTTTATACCTACTGGCCTAGTTTTTGACCGCACGTGACCCAGTTTCGAAACTGACCTAAATATCATCAAGGTGAACATTCTGACCAATTTTCATGAAGATCAATTGAAAAATATGGCCTCTAGAGAGGTCAAAAGATTTTAATAATTTTAGCCCTACTGACCTAGTTTTTGACCGCAGTTGACCCAGCTTCAAACTTGACCTAGATATCATCAAGATAAACATTCAGACCAACTTTCATAAAGATCCCAAGAAAAGTATGGCCTCTAGAGAGGTCATAAGGTTTTTTTTATCATTTGACCTACTTACCTAGTTTTTTATGGCATGACCCAGTTTCAAACTTGACCTAGATATCATCAAGGTGAACATTCTGACCAATTTTTATGGAGATCCATTCAAAAGTATGGTCTTTAGAGAGGTCATAAGGTTTTTCTATTTTTAGACCTACTGACCTAGTTTTTGATCGCACATGACCCTGTTTCGAACTTGACCTAGATATCATCAAGACGAACATTCAGACCAATTTTCATACAGATCCCATGAAAAATATGGCCTTTAGAGAGGTCACAAGGTTTTTCTATTATTTGACCTACTGACCTAGTTTTTGACCGCACATGACTCACTTTCGAACCTGACCTAGATATCATCAAGATGAACATTCAGACCAACTTTCATACAGATACCATGAAAAATATGGCCTCTAGAGAGATCACAAGATTTTTCTATTATTTGACCTACTGACCTAATTTTTGAAGGCACATGACCCACTTTCGAACTTGACCTAGATATCATCAAGGTGAACATTCTGACCAATTTTCATGAAGATCTCATGAAATATATGGCCTCTAGAGAGGTCACAAGGTTTTTCTATTTTTAGACCTACTGACCTAGTTTTTGACCGCACATGACCTAGTTTCGAACTTGACCTAGATATCATCAAGATGAACATTCAGACCAACTTTCATACAGATCCAATGAAAAATATAGCCTCTAGATAGGTCACAAGGTTTTTCTATTATTTGACCTACTGACCTAGTTTTTGAAGGCACATGACCCAGTTTCGAACTTGACCTAGATATCATCAAGATGAATGTTCTGACCAATTTTCATGAAGATCTTGTGAAATATATGGCCTCTAGAGAGGTCACAAGGTTTTTCTATTTTTAGACCTACGGACCTAGTTTTTGAAGGCACGTGACCCAGTTTTGAACTTGACCTAGATATCATCAAGGTGAACATTCTGACCAATTTTCATGAAGATCTCATGAAATATATGGCCTCTACAGAGGTCACAAGGTTTTTCTATTTTTAGACCTACTGACCTAGTTTTTGACCGCACATGACCCAGTTTCGAACCTGACCTAGGTATCATCAAGGTGAACATTCTGACCAACTTTCATAAAGATCCCATGAAAAATGTGACCTCTTGAGTGGTCACAAGCAAAAGTTTACGGACTGACGCACGCACGCGCACACAGACGGACGACGGACGCCGCACGATCACAAAATCTCACCTTGTCACTTTGTGACAGGTGAGCTAAAAAGTTACTAAAAATAAGCTATTTATAGTAACGTAAAAGGGAAGTAATTAAAACAAGAGGACCATGATGGTCCTGAATCGCTCACCTCTTCCCACATGACCCAGTTTTGAGTATGACGTCGTTTTTTCTATTATTTGACATAGTGACCAAGTTTTTGAGCTCATGTGACCCAGTTTTGAACTTGACCTAGATATTATCAAGATAAAAGTCTGACCAATTTTCATGAAGATCCATTGAAAAATATGGTCTCTAGAGAGGTCACAAGGTTTTTCTATTATTTGACCTATTGACCCAGCTTTCGAAGGTACGTGACCCTGTTTTGAACTTTACCTAGATATCATCAAGGTGAACATTCTCACTAATTTTCATGAAGATCTCATGAAAAATATGGCCTCTAGGGAGGTCACAAGGTTTTTCTATTTTTATACCTACTGGCCTAGTTTTTGACCGCACGTGACCCAGTTTCGAAACTGACCTTAATATCATCAAGGTGAACATTCTGACCAATTTTCATGAAGATCCATTGAAAAATATGGCCTCTAGAGAGGTCAAAAGATTTTAATAATTTTAGCCCTACTGACCTAGTTTTTGACCCCAGTTGACCCAGTTTCAAACTTGACCTAGATATCATCAAGATAAACATTCAGACCAACTTTCATAAAGATCCCAAGAAAAGTATGGCCTCTAGAGAGGTCACAAGGTTTTTTTTATCATTTGATCTACTTACCTAGTTTTTTATGGCACGTGACCCAGTTTCAAACTTGACCTAGATATCATCAAGGTGAACATTCTGACCAATTTTTATGGAGATCCATTCAAAAGTATGACCTTTAGAGAGGTCATAAGGTTTTTCTATTTTTAGACCTACTGACATAGTTTTTGATCGCACATGACCCTGTTTCGAATTTGACCTAGATATCATCAAGATGAACATTCAGACCAATTTTCATACAGATCCCATGAAAAATATGGCCTTTAGAGAGGTCACAAGGTTTTTCTATTATCTGACCTACTGACCTAGTTTTTGATGGCACATGACCCACTTTCGAACTTGACCTAGATATCATCAAGATGAACATTCAGACCAACTTTCATACAGATACCATGAAAACAAGAGCTCGTCAAACACGAAATGCCCCCCTTGATGCATTCAGTAATTGCACAAGGAACAGAAATTATCTGCTCACTGTAAACACAAATTCCATTTCGGAACACAAAACTATGCAAGTGGTCCAAATTTGAAGCCTGTACCTTGAGAAATGTGAAAGTAGGTCACTAGGTCAATCTCAAGATCAAAGTTCATTTCAATACACAAAACTATGCTTGTGGTTCAAATTTGAAGGCTGTAGCTTGAGAAATGTGAAAGTAGGTCACTAGGTCAAAATCAAGGTCAAATTTTATTTTGGAACAAAAAACTATGCATGTGGTCCAAATTTGAAGCCTGTACCTTCAAAAATGTGAAAGTAGGTCACTAGGTCAATAACAAGGTCAAAGTTTTTTTCAGTACACAAACCTATGCATGTGATCCAAATTTGAAGGTTGTAGGTACAGAAATATGAAAGTAGGTCACTAGGTCAAGATCAAAGTCAACTCATGTCAAGGTTCATCTTGCCATTCAAAACTATACATGTGGTCCAAATTTGAATGATGTAAGTTATGGACATGAAGATTCTAAGTTTTTCCCTTATAAGTCTATATGAACCATATGACCTCTGGGGTGGGGCCATATTTGACCCGAGAGGGATAACTTGAACAAACTTGGTAGAGAACCACTAAATGATGATACATTACAAATTACCAAAGCCATAGTCTTTGTGGTTTGGAAAAGAAGATTTTCAAAGTTTTTCCCTATATAAGTATATGTAAACCTTGTGACCCCCACGGCGGAGCCATATTTGACCCTAGGGGAATAATTTGAATAATCTTAGCAGAGGACCACTAGATGATGTCATATACAAAATATCAAAGCCCTAGGCCTTGTGGTTTTGGATAAGAGGTTTTTCAAAGTTTTTTCCTATATAAGTCTATATAAACCATGTGACCCTAGGGGTGGGGCCATATTTGACCCTAGGGAAATAATCTGAACAATCTTGGTAGAGGACCACTAGATTTTGCTACATACCAAATATCAAAGCCCTAGGCCCTATGGCTTTGGACAAGAAGATCAGAAACCATTTAACTGTTCCTGGCAAATGTTACCTTGACCTTTGACCTAATGACCTCAAAATCAATAGGGGTCATCTGCTGGTCATGGCCAACCTAATTATCAATTTTCCTGACACTAGGCCCAAGCGTTCTTGAGTTATTGCCTGAAAACCACTTTACTGTTCCTGGTCACTGTGACCTTGACCTGTGACATACTGACCTCAAAATCAATAGGGGTCATCTGCTGGTCATTACCAACCTCCCTATCAACTTTCGTGACCCTAGGCCTAAGCGTTCTTGAGTTATCATCCGGAAACCGTTTTACTGTTCAGGGTCACTGTGACCTTGACCTTTAACATACTGAATCTAAAATCAATAGGGGTCATCTGCTGGTCATTACCAACCTCCCTATCAACTTTCATGATCCTAGGCCCAAGTGTTCTTGAGTTATCATCCGGAAACCGTTTTACTGTTCAGGGTCACTGTGACCTTGACCTTTAACATACTGACCTCAAAATCAATAGGGGTCATCTGCTGGTAATTACCAACCTCCCTATCAACTTTCATGATCCTAGGCCCAAGTGTTCTTGAGTTATCATCTGGAAACCGTTTTACTGTTCAGGGTTACTGTGACCTTGACCTTTAACATACTGACCTCCAAATCAATAGGGGTCATCTGCTGGTCATTACCAACCTCCCTATCAACTTTCATGATCCTAGGCCCAAGTGTTCTTGAGTTATCATCCGGAAACCGTTTTACTATTCAGGGTCACTGTGACCTTGACCTTTGACATACAGACCTCAAAATCAATAGGGGTCATCTGCTGGTGATGACCAACCTCCCTATCAACTTTCATGATCCTAGGCCCAAGCGTTCTTGAGTTATCATCCAGAAACAGATTGGTCTACATTCCGACCGACCGACCGACCGACCGACAGACCGACCAACCGACATCTGCAAAACAATATACCCCTCCTTTTTCAAAGGGGGGCATAAATATGGCCTCTAGAGAGGTCACAAGCTTTTTCTATTATTTGACCTACTGACCTAGTTTTTGAAGGCACATGACCCACTTTCGAACTTGACCTAGATATCATCAAGGTGAACATTCTGACCAATTTTCATGAAGATCTCATGAAATATATGGCCTCTAGAGAGGTCACAAGGTTTTTCTATTTTTAGACCTACTGACCTAGTTTTTGACCGCACATGACCTAGTTTCGAACTTGACCTAGATATCATCAAGATGAACATTCAGACCAACTTTCATACAGATCCCATGGAAAATATAGCCTCTAGAGAAGTCACAAAGTTTTTCTATTATTTGACCTACTGACCTAGTTTTTGAAGGCACATGACCCAGTTTCGAACTTGACCTAGATATCATCAAGATGAACGTTCTGACCAATTTTCATGAAGATCTTATGAAATATATGGCCTCTAGAGAGGTCACAAGGTTTTTCTATTTTTAGACCTACTGACCTAGTTTTTGAAGGCACGTGACCCAGTTTCGAACTTGACCTAGATATCATCAAGCTGAACATTCTGACCAATTTTCATGAAATCTTGTGAAATATATGGCATCTAGAGAGGTCACAAGGTTTTTCTATTTTTAGACCTACTGACCTAGTTTTTGAAGGCACGTGACCCAGTTTCGAACTTGACCTAGATATCATCAAGCTGAACATTCTGACCAATTTTCATGAAGATCTTGTGAAATATATGGCATCTAGAGAGGTCACAAGGTTTTTCTATTTTTAGACCTACTGACCTAGTTTTTGACGGCACGTGACCCAGTTTCGAAATTGACCTAGATTTCATCAAGCTGAACATTCTGACCAACTTTCATACAGATCCCATTAAAAATATAGCCTCTAGAAAGGTCACAAGATTTTTCTATTATTTGACCTACTGACCTAGTTTTTGAAGGCACATGACCCAGTTTCGAACTTGACCTAGATATCATCAAGATGAACGTTCTGACCAATTTTCATGAAGATCTTGTGAAATATATGGCCTCTAGAGAGGTCACAAGGTTTTTCTATTTTTAGACCTACTGACCTAGTTTTTGAAGGCATGTGACCCAGTTTCGAACTTGACCTAGATATCATCAAGCTGAACATTCTGACCAATTTTCATGAAAATCTTGTGAAATATATGGCCTCTAGAGAGGTCACAAGGTTTTTCTGTTTTTAGACCTACTGACCTAGTTTTTGATGGCACGTGACCCAGTTTGGAACTTTACCTAGATATCATCAAGCTGAACATTCTGACCAATTTTCATGAAGATCTTTTGAAATATATGGCCTCTAGAGAGGTCACAAGGTTTTTCTATTTTTAGACCTACTGACCTAGTTTTTGACGGCACGTGATCAGTTTCGAACTTGACCTAGATTTCATCAAGATGAACACTCTGACCAACTTTCATAAAAATCCCATGAAAAATGTAACCTCTAGAGTGGTCACAAGCAAAAGTTTACGGACGCACGGACGGACGACGGACACCGCGCGATCACAAAAGCTCACCTTGTCACTTTGTGACAGGTGAGCTAAAAAAATTATTGTAAGTGAACAAAAGAAGGATCTGCCAAATAAATCTGTTGACATAAATGAAATTTAAAATCTGTATCTTCATTAGTTACGGAGATATACCCATTTTAATTTGAAATAAAGGGAGGTAATTTGACATAAAATCAGTCCATAGTTATCTACCCTGATTGGCTCAGTCCAACTAATGACAATAATGAAATTTCAAATAAGTCCTATAAGTACTTATTGATATAAATCCATTTTGATTAAAATCTGGGGAGGTAATCAGGTATAAAATAACTCTGGAATCTACGATTGGATCTGATTTGTCATGGAATCCAAGATGTATTGTTGTTGAAGATATTTTGGAAGTTTGTATCAAATAAAACCATAAATGAAGTATCTATATGGCTGCAAAAGCCAAAATAGCCAATTTTGGACCTTTAAGGGGCCATAACTGTGGAACCCATGAAGAAATCTGGCCAGTTCAAGAAAAGAACCAAGATCTTGTGGTAATACAAGTTGTGTGCAAGTTTGGTTAAAATCAAATCATAAATGAAGCTGCAATTGTGCAGACAAGATCAAAATAGCTAATTTTGGCCCTTTCAGGGGCCATAACTCTGGAACCCATTAAGGGATCTGGCCGGTTTAAAAAAGGAACCGAGATCTTGTGGTGACTCAAGTTTTGTGCAAGTTTGATTAAATTCAAATCATAAATGAAGCTGCTATTGTGCAGACAAGGTCAAAACAGTTAATTTTGGCCCTTTCAGGGGCCGTAACTCTGGAACCCATTATGGGATTTGGCCAGTTGAAGAAAAGAACCAAGATCTTATGGTGATACAAGTTGTGTGCAAGTTTGGTTAAAACAAGTGAATGAAGTATTGCCATGCAATACAAAGTCCCCTACTGGAAGGCACCTAATTTTCTCTACTGCAATATAACATAATGAACTGATATCTGTCAATGATGTATAAACAATATTGTACTACATATACAATATGTGATAACAACACACTTGGATTAAAATTTGCATATAGAAAAACCCACAGTTGTTTTCATATAGAATAGTTTTAGCTGATTATAAAAATGTTATCATGTAAGTTATTTATAGTAACAACAAAGGGAAATTAATCTTTAAAAAAAAAAAAAAAAAAATCTATATAATATAAGTCCACAAGAAACTCTTTACCAGGTAGAGATAGGTCAAAATACACCTAAAAATTGGATGTAACATGCATGCTGTACCACAGAAAAGTGGTCTCGCTTTTCTCTATACCGCCAGTAAATAAAAAAGTTACAATAAAATCTATTTAATAGTAACAACAAAGGGACATAATTCTAAAAACAAGGGTGCCTCATGGTGGTGAACATTTGGTCCAAGTTACATCAAAATTCCTCCTGCATGAAGAAGAAATGTTCCTTACAAAGTCATTCTTGAATTTGACCTTTGACCTCTAAATATGACCTTGACCTTAGACCTAGGGACCTGGTTCTTGCGCATGACATGTTGTCTCATCCTGGGGAATATTGTGCCAACTGATATCAAAATCCTGCTTTGCATGACAAAGTTATACACCGGACAGGAAAAAAATCCTCTTGACCTTTGATCTCAAAGTGTGACCTTGACCTTTAAGCTAGGGTACTGGGTGTTGCGCATGACACGTCAATCTCACCATGGAAACATTTATGCCAAGTAATATTGTAATCCCTTGATGGATGACAGAGTTCTGGATCGGACAGGGAAAACACCTTATTGACCTTTGACCTCCAATTGTGACCTTGACCTTTGAGCTAAGGGTCTGCACTTTGCGCATGACATGTTGTCTCATCATGGAAACATTTGTGCCATAGTAATATTAAAATCCCTTCATGGATGGCAGAGTTATGGACGGGACAGGAAAAAAACTCTGTTGACCTTTGACCCCCCAATTGTGACCTTGACCCTTTGAGCTAGGGGTCCGGGATTTGCGCATGACACGTCGTCTCATCATGGGGAACACTGTGCTAAGTGATATTAAAATCCCTTAATGAATGTCAGAGTTATGGACCGGACACGAAACAGACCCTGTTCATGCTATGTTAACATTAGACTGCTAAGTGTGACCTTGACCTTTGAACTAGGGGTCTGAAAGTTGTGCATGACACATCGTCTTATTATGAGGTACATTTTTGCCAAGTAATATTAAAATCCCTTCATAGATGGGAGAGTTATGGACCGGACAGGAAAAAAGCCTTGTTGACCTTTGACCTCCAATTGTGACCTTGACTTTTAAGCTAGGGGTCCAGGTTTTGCACACGACACGTCGTCTCCTCATGGGTAACATTTGTGCCAAGTAATATTAAAATATCTTCATGGATGGGAGAGTTATGGACCAGACAGGAAAAAAGCCCTGTTGACCTTTGACCTCCAATTGTGACCTTGACCTTTGAGCTAGGGGTCCGGGATTTGCGCATGACACATCCTCTCATCATGGGGAACATTTATGCCAAGTAATATTAAAATCCCTTCATGGATGGGAGAGTTATGGACCGGACAGGAAAAAAGCCCTGTTGACCTTTGACCTCCAATTGTGACCTTGACCTTTGAGCTAGGGGTCCGGGTTTTGCGCATGACACATCGTCTCATCATGGGGAACATTTGTGCCAAGTAATATTAAAATCCCTTCATGGATGACAGAGTTATGGACCGGACACGAAATTGCGGACGGACGGACGGACGGACGGAATGACAGAAAAGTGCATTCCTGTAGTCCCCGAAACTGGTTTTCAACCAGTAGGGGATTAATAAAATCATAAAGGAACCAAGACCTTATGGTGATACAAGTTGTGTGCAAGTTTGGTAAAAATCAAGTTATAAATAAAGCTGCTATTGTGCAGACAAGGTCAAAATAGCTAATTTTGGCCCTTTCAGGAGCCATAACTCTGGAACCCATAATGGGATCTGGCCAGTTGAAGGAAGGAACCAAGATCTTATGGTGATACAAGTTGTGTGCAGACAAGAAATTGTTGACGCACGGACGGACGGACTGACGACGTACGAAGGGTGATCACAAAAGCTCACCTTGTTACTATGTGACAGGTGAGCTAAAAACCAACAGACCGGCCGTCCAGCTCACTCCTATATACCCTCCCCCCCAAACTTCGTTTTGTGGGGGTATAATTATGGTAATTATTTCATGATTCAACTTGTATTATGATATTCACTTATTATTATTCGTTTGTGATAGCATCTTCGACTATTCGAAGGCTTATCAGTAAACTGGATTTTCTATCTAGAAATAGATACATTGTCCAAATTCAGGTAAGAGTAATTTGACTTGATTGTTCATATATATATATATATATACAAGATACAAATTTTATTTAAAGTCGGTGTTACATAAATAAGCTATGTATAACTATTGACCGACACAAAAAAAAACTATATTACCTGTTGACTTTAGGTTGGTTATTTTGAATATTGCACTTGGTTTTACATTAGAAATATGTCCCAGTAACAGCCACGACTGACCTGCTGGACTTGGCCATGAGAAATAAACTGAAATAACAAAACAAACAATGTCTGAATAAAAAACAATCTGAAAGTATTCTGTAGTCTGACACATATGTAATTTTTAAATCTGAAATAAATTGAACAATGTATAACCAATTGTTCTAGATTGCCTGAATTCAAATATACTTAACAACTTTTCTAACTCCACACTTGCTTTTTTGTTGTTATCTATGTCAAATGCTGACATATCCTCTATAAATGACTAGATGCCCACGGGAAATATGTCGAGTCCAGCCTTTGACACCTAACTGTGACCTTGACCTTTGAGATAGGAACCTGAGGTTTGCACAAGACACTCCGTCTCATTGAGTTAAACAGTCATGCCAAATATAAACAAGATTCTTCAATGCATGTCAAAGTTATGGGCCAGACAAGATCTGACATGACCTTTGGCCTCCAACTGCAATCTTGACCTTTGAGATAGGAACCTGGAGTTTGTGCATGACACTCCGTTTCACTGGGGTTAACATTCATGCCAAATATAAACAAGATTGTTCCATGCATGTCAAAGTTATGGTCCGGACAAACAAATCTGGACGGACACATGCACAGACGCACATACACCAAACAGCCTTTTGGACAACTATGTCTTCTCTTCCGCAAGTGGGCTCGACAAAAATTGGACACAGTATTTAATGATCATTTTTTAACAATAAAACATAACAATCTGATTTAAATTCAAGTAGATGTGATGGTTAAAATAAGTAAACAGGGCCCAGTTGTTTGAAACTTTTACAGGTGATTAAGCTAACGGTCGATTAACTTTTCGAGTTACATTTCGACATTTTAGAAGACTTATTAAAACATATTATAATTTAAGAATCATCAATAATAATAATAATAATGATAATAACAAGTGAATGAAGTATTGCCATGCAATACAAAGTCCCCTACTGGAAGGCACCTAATTTTCTCTACTGCAGTATAACATAATGAACTGATATCTGTCAATGATGTATAAACAATATTGTACTACATATAAAATATGTTATAACAACACACTTGGATTAAAATGTGCATATATAAAAACCCACAGTTGTTTTCATATTGAATTTTTTTGGCTGATTATAAAAATGTTATCATGTAAGTTATTTATAGTAACAACAAAGGGAAATTAATCTTTAAAAAAAAAAAAAAAAAAAAAAAAAAAAAATATAAGTCCACAAGAAACTCTTTACCAGGTAGAGATAGGTCAAAATACACCTAAAATTTGGATGTAACATGCATGCTGTACCACAGAAAAGTGGTCTCGTTTTTTCCCCTAACCGCCAGTAATAAAAAAGTTACATAAAAATCTATTTATAGTAACACAAAGGGACGTAATTCTAAAAACAAGGGTGCCTCATGGTGGTGAACATTTGGTCCAAGTTACATCAAAATCCCTCCATGCATGAAGAAGAAATGTTCCATACAAAGTCATTCTTGAATTTGACCTTTGACCTCTAAATATGACCTGACCTTAGACCTAGGGACCTGGTTCTTGCGCATGACATGTTGTCTCATCCAGGGAATATTTTGTGCTAACTGATATCTAAATCCTGCTTTGCATGACAAAGTTATAGACCGGACAGGAAAAAAATCCTCTTGACCTTTGATCTCAAAGTGTGACCTTGACCTTTAAGCTAGGGTACTGGGTGTCGTCTCATCATGGGAAACATTGTGCCAAGTAATATTAAAATCCCTTCATGGATGGCAGAGTTATGGACAGGACAGGAAAAAACTCTGTTGACCTTTGACCCCTAATTGTGACCTTGACCTTTGAGCTAGGGGTCCGGGATTTGCGCAGGACACGTCGTCTCATCATGGGGAACACTTGTGCTAAGTGATATTAAAATCCCTTAATGAATGTCAGAGTTATGGACCGGACACGAAACAGACCCTGTTCATGCTATGTTAACATTTGACTGCTAAGTGTGACCTTGACCTTTGAGCTAGGGGACTGAAAGTTGTGCATGACACATCGTCTTATATGAGGTACATTTGTGCCAAGTAATAATAAAATCCCTTCATAGATGGGAGAGTTATGGACCGGACAGGAAAAAAGCCTTGTTGACCTTTGACCTCCAATTGTGACCTTGACCTTTAAGCTAGGGGTCCAGGTTTTGCGCATGACACGTCGTCTCCTCATGGGGAACATTTGTGCCAAGTAATATTAAAATCTCTTCATGGATGGGAGAGCTATGGACCGGACAGGAAAAAAGCCCTGTTGACCTTTGACCTCCAATTGTGACCTTGACCTTTGAGCTAGGGGTCCGGGATTTGCGCATGACACGTCATCTCATCATGGGGAACATTTGTGCCAAGTAATACTAAAATCCCTTCAAGGATGGGAGAGTTGTGGACCGGACAGGAAAAAAGCCCTGTTGACCTTTGACCTCCAATTGTGACCTTGACCTCTGAGCTAGGGGTCCGGGTTTTGCGCATGACACGTCGTCTCATCATGGGGAACATTTGTGCCAAGTAATATTAAAATCCCTTCATGGATGACAGAGTTATGGACCGGACACGAAATTGCGGACGGACGGAATGACGGAATGACAGAATGACGGAATGACGGAAAGACGGAATGACGGAATGACGGAAAAGTGCATTCCTATAGTCCCCAAAACTGGTTTTCAACCAGTAGGGGACTAATAATAATAACAAGTGAATGAAGTATTGCCATGCAATACAAAGTCCCCTACTGGAAGGCACCTAATTTTCTCTACTGCAGTATAACATAATGAACTGATATCTGTCAATGATGTATAAACAATATTGTACTACATATACAATATGTTATAACAACACACTTGGATTAAAATGTGCATATATAAAAACCCACAGTTGTTTTCATATTGAATAGTTTTGGCTGATTATAAAAATGTTATCATGTAAGTTATTTATAGTAACAACAAAGGGAAATTAATCTTTAAAAAAAAAAAAAAAAAAAAAATCTATATAATATAAGTCCACAAGAAACTCTTTACCAGGTAGAGATAGGTCAAAATACACCTAAAAATTTGATGTAACATGAATGCTGTACCACAGAAAAGTGGTCTCGATTTTTCTCTACCGCCAGTAATAAACAAGAGCACCGCCTTGCGGGTGCTGACGCTCATCTGATTTTTTTTGTATAATAGAAATATTGTCCCACCCATGATTTTCTAAGTCTAAAAAGGGCCATCACTCTTGCAAAAAGCAGGATAGAGTTATGTTTCTTGATGTACAGTGTCCACTTATGATGGTGAAAAACTGTTGCAAGTTTTAAAGCAATAGCTTTGATAGTTTATGAGAAAAGTTGACTTAAACATAATATTCAACCAAGAAAATGATTTTTCTAAGTCCAAAAGGGGCAATAATTATTGCAAAAAACAGGATGGAGTTATGTTTCTTGCTGTACAGGGTCAGCTTATGATGGTGAACAAGTGTTGCAAGTTTTAAAGCAATAGCTTTGATAGTTTAAGAGAAAAAGTTGACCTAAACATAAAACTTAACCAAGAAATCTGATATTTTCTAAGTCCAAAAGGGGCCATAAATCTTGCAAAAAGCAGGATGGAGTTATGTTTCTTGCTGTACAGGGTCACCTTATGATGGTGAACAAGTGTTGCAAGTTTTAAAGCAATAGCTTTGATAGTTTAGGATAAAAGCTGACCTAAACATAAAACTTAACCAAGAAAACTGATTTTCTAAGTCCAAAAGGGGCAATAATTCTTGCAAAAAGCAAGATGGAGTTATGTTTCTTGACGTACAGGGTCTGCTTATGATGGTGAACAAGTATTAAAAGTTTCAAAGCAAAAGCTTTGAGAGTTTAGGAGAAAAGTTGACCTAAACATAAAACTTAACCAAGAAATCTGATATTTTCTAAGTACAAAAGGGGCCATAAATCTTGCAAAAAGCAAGATGGAGTTATGTTTCTTGCTATACAGGGTCAGCTTATGATGGTGAACAAGTATTCCAAGTTTCAAAGCAATAGCTTTGATAGTTTAGGAGAAAAGCTGACCTAAACATAAAACTTAACCAGGCAACGCCGACGCCGACAACTGCTCAAGTGATGACAATAACTCATCATTTTTTTTTCAAAAAATCAGATGAGCTAAAAACTCACAAAAAAATCTATTTATAGTAATAACAAAGGGACGTAATTCTAAAAACAAGGGTGCCTCATGGTGGTGAACATTTGGTCCAAGTTACATCAAAATCCCTCCATGCATGAAGAAGAAATGTTCCGTACAAAGTCATTCTTGAATTTGACCTTTGACCTCTAAATATGACCTTGACCTTAGACCTAGGGACCTGGTTCTTGCGCATGACATGTTGTCTCATCCAGGGGAATATTTGTGCCAACTGATATCTAAATCCTGCTTTGCATGACAAAGTTATAGACCGGACAGGAAAAAAATCCTCTTGACCTTTGATCTCAAAGTGTGACCTTGACCTTTAAGCTAGGGTACTGGGTGCTGCGCATGACATGTCGTCTCATCATGGGAAACATTTGTGCCAAGTAATATTAAAATCCCTTCATGGATAGCAGAGTTATGGACGGGACAGGAAAAAAACTCTGTTGACCTTTGACCCCCAATTGTGACCTTGACCTTTGAGCTAGGGGTCCAGATTTTGCGCATGACACGTCGTCTCATCATGGGGAACACTTGTGCTAAGTGATATTAAAATCCCTTAATGAATGTCAGAGTTATGGACCGGACACGAAACAGACCCTGTTCATGCTATGTTAACATTTGACAGCTAAGTGTGACCTTGACCTTTGAGCTAGGGTTCTGAAAGTTGTGCATGACACATCGTCTTATTATGAGGTACATTTGTGCCAAGTAATATTAAAATCCCTTCATAGATGGGAGAGTTATGGACCGGACAGGAAAAAAGCCTTGTTGACCTTTGACCTCCAATTGTGACCTTGACCTTTAAGCTAGGGGTCCAGATTTTGCGCATGACACGTCGTCTCCTCATGGGGAACATTTGTGCCAAGTAATATTAAAATCTCTTCATGGATGGGAGAGTTATGGACGGGACAGGAAAAAAGCCCTGTTGACCTTTGACCTCCAATTGTGACCTTGACCTTTGAGCTAGGGGTCTGGGATTTGCGCATGACACATCATCTCATCATGGGGAACATTTGTGCCAAGTAATACTAAAATCCCTTCAAAGACGGGAGAGTTGTGGACCGGACAGGAAAAAAGCCCTGTTGACCTTTGACCTCCAATTGTGACCTTGATCTTTGAGCTAGGGGTCCGGGTTTTGCGCACGACACGTCGTCTCCTCATGGGGAACATTTGTGCCAAGTAATATTAAAATCTCTTCATGGATGGGAGAGTTATGGACCGGACAGGAAAAAAGCCCTGTTGACCTTTGACCGCCAATTGTGACCTTGACCTTTGAGCTAGGGGTCCGGGATTTGCGCATGACACATCATCTCATCATGGGGAACATTTGCGCCAAGTAATACTAAAATCCCTTCAAAGATGGGAGAGTTGTGGACTGGACAGGAAAAAAGCCCTGTTGACCTTTGACCTCCAACTGTGACCTTGATCTTTGAGCTAGGGGTCCAGGTTTTGCGCACGACACGTCGTCTCATCATGGGGAACATTTGTGCCAAGTAATATTAAAATCCCTTCATGGATGACAGAGTTATGGACTGGACACGAAATTGCGGACGGACGGAAGGACAGACGGACGGACGGAATGACGGAAAAGTGCATTCCTATAGTCCCCGAAACTGGTTTTCAACCAGTAGGGGACTAATAAAGACTTTATTTAACGAGGCGGCATACTTGCCGAAGCAATCTTCCGTATGGGCCTCAACGTAATAACATGATACATTTTACATATTTACAACATGGTACGACAACATAAATAAAGAACAAAACAGATACATTTTACATAACCAGAAGTACAGAAAAAATTTCATAAGGACCTAAACATAATAACATAGTACATTTTACATATTAACAACATGAACAAAGAACAAAACAGATAGATTTTACATAATCAACAGCATAGAATAAAAACAATATATTTTAATTGTCAGTTTGTCCAACCAGGAAACTTCCATTGGATATATCTTCTTTTGAATTCTGTACTAGATGCAGAAGATCTTACATGTAAAGGAATGTCATTCCACAGTTTCGGTCCTGAATAATTTAATGATTCCATGAAAAATTCTAAATTTGGCTTTGGAATATAAAAAAGTTGTTGCTGTGATGACCTTAGTTTATTATTATTAACATATTTGAATTTATTCTTTAAGTAGTCTGGACAATTTTGAGATTCTGTTTGCAATGCTTTATAGACTGTTACAGCTTTTTTATAATCAACTCTTTCTGGGAAAGTCATCCAATGGAGTTCCTTGAAGAGTTCATTTGAAGGGGTATCAAATGGTTTGTCAAGTAAAATTCTCGCAGCCCTTTTCTGGAATTTAATCAGATCATTTTGCAGTTGTGAGTTGCAGTTTCCCCAAATTGTGCTACAGTAATCCAAATGGGGTAAAATATAAGCATTGTAGAATAATTTGCGGGAGTGTAAGTTCAGACAAAATTTAATTCTTAGCAAAAGATAAAGTAATGAATTACACTTTTTTAGTATTTTGTCAATTTGATTTTTCCAATTTAGATTTTGGTCAACTTGTATTCCAAGAAGTTTTTCTTCGTGAACAGTTTCAAGCTTCTGTTTTGTTATTTCCAAAAGTATTATGTATCTTGTTGGAGGCTGAAAGAAACATTGCTTTTGTCTTCTCAGCATTTGGTATCATGGCATTGTCTTTGCACCAGTTCTCTACAATAGTAAGATCTTCTTGGAGGACAATTTGTACATCTGAAACAGTTTTTCCAGAAGCAGAGATTGTTGTGTCATCTGCAAACATGTTTAATTTAGCTTGTGGGACACCTGCAACAATTGGTTGTGCTGTTGATAAGCTGCCTGATATGCTGACCTTTTGGAATCGCTCCGATAAGTACGATGAAAACCATTTAATACAATTTGAGCTGAACTTGTAGCATTTAAGCTTTTCAATGAGTAGCTTGTGATTTATTAAATCAAAAGCTTTAGTCAAATCCAAGAAAATGGTTCCTACCAAATTGTTATTATTGATTGCCGAAATCCAATCATCTATAATTTCTGTAAGTGCTGTTTCACAGGAATGGAATTTTCGGAACCCTGACTGTTGTTCATGTAATAGTTTAAAATTTTCCAGAAAGGTTTTCATACTGTTAGAGATGTGTCTTTCAATAATTTTTGATAGGATTGGTAGGATGGAAATAGGTCTAAAGTTGTTTCTATCTGATTTGTTTCCCTTTTTAAAAATAGGAGTTACTTTGATGTGGAAATTTCCCACTAGAGATACTTAGGTTAAATATTTTTGACAAAGGTTTTGAAATTACATTTGCACTTATTCTTAGAAATTTGGGTCCTATTCCATCAAGACCCGTTGATTTAGCAGTATCTAGAGATTTGAGTTCTTGTTTTATAAATTCCTCAGTAATTAATGGAATTTCAAACTCGGTTTCATTTGGTATCTTAGCATTTACAAAGTATTTTGTGACTAATTTGTTCTGTTCTGCCAGGTGTGATTTATGAACACTAGAACGTCTTTACAGTAAAATTAAAACATCATACTAGTAGTTCCCATCATGCCTAATTTTCTGAATCAAAATTTAACAGGCGGTTAGTTTAACAGCCGATTAAATGTTTGCTATATGTAAAGCGTCTTTGAACGTGTTTACCATGAAAAGGGCGCTATATAAATCTGGTATAATAATAATTAAAGTTTTGAACAACTGGGCCCTGATGTCTTTTTACAACTAAATGGATCTGAAAGATAAATATATATAAATATGAATTATATTCAATTACACAGGTCACTTTTGTTTGTATGATTAACTTATTGTAATAACTGTGGCTTCATGAATATTTGTCAACTGTTATTGTTATCATTGTCTTATTATTCATTAAACATACCGGTACTACTGCCATATTGCTACTATTATATCCAGAGCAGATGTAATACACAATGTTGAAACTGTTGGAAAAGTCTAATATTAAAAATTAGTCCTTGATATACAAACATATTACCGGTAAATAACAGTATTACGTTCCTTTACCTTAGATATAACTTGAAGAATAAAATAATGTACTGGCTACAAGTTCTGAAATCTCATCCTTTACAAAATTACAAAATTTATGAACAGCCTTCTTCTCCTAAATTTGCAGATTTAATACTCATGTGTACTGTGGTGTGTGACTGCCATATGCAATATGCAGAACATAGATTATCTCCCCTCCCTCGGGTGAGGAATCGTGAGACTTGGTACAGAATTCAGAAACACTTCCTTTGTCAACTGCTCGCAGTTACATAATTGAAACACTGTTGACAACAGTGCTTATCCCAAAACAAGAAACATATTATTACCTGCGCCACCTAGACCATCAGGAAATGGGGTCTGGCCGGTCATAAACACAACAATATGATTAATACTGTCAGCATCAGCAATATTGAAGAGCATTTGGTTCTCACTCACTTGCTGAGCATCTGTCTGTACCTGAAATCATAAAATGAATTTAAGTTAAATAGCTTATATTGTTGGGTGTGTAGTTCGAAAGTAAGTTATGTATGTCATGCACACCTTCTGCACCTATAAGGTATACACAGATTTTATGCGACTTTGAAGTCTGGTTAGTCGTTTTTATCAATTTATTTAGACAATCCTCCCTGAAACTGCCTTGCCTAATATATAGAAGGCTTCAAATTTTCAGCGCACTCTGAATTAAACACCAGTTTCATAGTTATATGTGATTTATGTACTTACCCTTAATATAAGGAAGTTTGTTTGTTTATCAGTCATTATACTGATTTATCAAAGATTCACCATGCTTGGTCTACCTCTGTACAAGTAAGATATTTTTAGGACTGATATAGAATGAAAAGCCTAAATCTACCTTCATGCCTTATACATGCTTATCACCAGTATAGAAGAACAAGAGCTGTCTGATGACATCGCGCTCGTCTTTTCTCAGTGCTTGACTCTGAATTAGAGCTTTGCCAGTAAAAACTTTAACCAAAAAATTCTAAGTTAAAAAGAGACATTACTCTGTCAAAATTCAAATCAGAGTCATGGGTATTGTTTCTCCTGGTGTAGACTTTGGTAGTAAATAATTATTTTAGGAAGTTTTCATACCACTGTTGTAATTTACTCACGGGCACAAACATTTCATTTGGATTTGGCACCATTTGTGCTTGAGCCTGAGCGAAAGATGAAGCAAAATTGAACAAGTTTTCACACATTGTCTTCGAGAATTCTACAAAAGGTTCCACATTCAATGTACTGGTGAGGGTAGCAGGCGTTTGTTGAGAAAGCTGGGCCAATGGTTCAACAGAAATTCCAATCTGGGCCATATGTGACTGTGGTTCCACCTGACCAAATGGATGACTCTGTCAAAATTCAAATCAGAGTCATGGGTATTGTTTCTATTGGTGTAGACTTTGATAGTAAATAATTATTTTAAGTTTCAAGTCAAAAGCTTTGGAAGTATCAGAGATATCTGACTTTATCAAAAACTTTAACCAAAAATTCTAAGTTTAAAAGGGGCATAACTCTGTCAAAATTCAAACAGAGTTATGGGGATTGTTTATCCTGGTGTAGACTGATAGTTAAGTTTCAAGTCAAAGGATTGATGGTAACAAAGAATATGCATGTGCTTGTTATGTTTTCACAATTTGGTGACGTCAGAACTCGCGCATGAACTAGCAGAGCATGTAAATGACAAAGGCACGAAGACATAAGAAGGCATGAAGATATAGGAATTGGGGATACACGACTTTTACAAGATTAATTTACACAAACTATATTGTATATCTCGACTACCTTTTGATGGTGCGAAAGAAAAACTTTATTTAAATTAATTTAGTGGAAACAACAAGTTAAACCAGGAGGCTCACTAGACTTTAAAAGTCAAGAGTCAATGACCCTTGAGGCCAAAATTTCAAGAGTCAAAATGAAATTCTCAAGAGTCATGTCCAAATTTCAAGAGTCAACCACTGTGAACGCATTGTACTGTGTTTCATATTACAAACATATGTACATGAATGCCAAGTGGGAGATTTTGCTTTCCAAAGCGGGAGATCGAGGTGTTCAAGTGGGAGATTTAATACCGCGGTATTTACGTTCACGGTATTAATACTTAAAGAATCGATAGCTTTTGATACATACATAGGTACTAAAGACACAATGTAAAGTGTAAAACATCTCTTTAGCACTCCAAAAAAAAAAAACTACATGCAAAGCAGCAGCTAATGATAATATCAACTTATTTGCACTTATAATATCACTAGTCATTACTCTTCACATGTTCATTTTAAGTTTATTATGCAATTTTTCAAGTCCTGCAATGTTAATATCTAACTGGTCACCACTATTCCACTCTTTGTTGTAAGTTATGCAAGCCTTCTTTGCTAACTTTGATAGTTGTGGCACTTTTAGCACTGTCTAAATTGAAAACTCCACTGAGAATTAAACCTGCACTCATATTTCTTTTATGGGGAACAAGACTCCTCAGGTGAATTTTTACATTTTCGCATAACAACGCAATTGTATTTGACAAATTGTGATGATGTAAAGACAGTTTAACAGTATCTGATATTTAAATTTACCATGACATTACCTCTTATTAAAATGGTTTAAGAGAAATGTTTATCAAACATCGGCGAGCAGACAACCTACTTTCGATTTCAAAAACTTAGAAAAAGGTAAAGCCAATATGTTTTCTTATCAAAATTTGATTGTGATTAATTTTTATTGATTAAAATTAAATATCTGTTGCCTGGATTTCAAATAGGGCTAAACTACGTTACTTTTGAAAGTGCATTAAATCATGGAGGTAATATAGAGACATTACCTCCATAGTTAAATCAACAGGGGTAGACACATTTGAAAATATCCGAAAACTGTTGTTTATTAGCGATAAGGAGTGGTTAATTTGTTTGATTTTTTTTTAATCAGAAGATTTGGACTTCTTATTGGGGTGATCAGGTTTTACATCCAGAATCGTGAGAAACCCGACGAGATCGGGAGAGTTGGGATAATCATCAAACGATTCCAGTTCAATTAAAATATTACCTGTACCGCTATTTGCATTTCAAATTCCTACTCACGGATCGAATTGTTGCCAACCCGAGTTTGTCATCAAACGATTCCGGTCCAATTAAAAATACTACCTGTACCACTAATTGCAATTCAATAAAAGGTGCCCAATGTTTGACACACACGTGTAACAAATAGGCCGTTTATCCTTACCCGACGAGTTAACATAATTTTAATCAATTACAATATTCCCACCTCGACTCGTGTTTTTTATTATACCCATGATAATTAACGAGAGATTCGCTGATTGGCAGGGAGGCGTGTTAAAATGGCGTAATGATCCAATCAGTCATGCATTATCAATCTTTACTTCACAATCGACATCCTACACAGACTCCGATAATGATTGACACGCGGCCGAAAATTGCTCCAGGTCAGATTCAATCAGTCACGCCCATTTAACAGTTTTCACTTCTCAATCGCCCTCCTTTTGCGGAATACAAAGACTTTGATATCTATTGACACGAGGCCGAAAATTGACCCGGGTCAATCAAAGTTGACTCTTGGACCATATTTACTACGAGTCAAACAAGCATCTTTGGGAATTTTCGTGCGTCAAAACCCAGGACCTCGGGTCAAATGAGCGCCCTGGTTAAACACAGTAACAAGATTTTTTAACCTTAGACCTGTGGATCTTTTATCTTCTCAATACATGTATATACTATATATACTTTTAATCCCCATGCACATAACATCTTTTAGAGTAACAACTGCTCCTGACAAGCGCCTGCCAAGTGTAATCAGTACTGATTTTATGGCAGTAACAAGTTGAAGATTCTCGACAGCCGAATGCCAATTTATCTAAAAATAGATTGCGAAAACCGTACTTTTTCTCCATTTTCCGTATACAACCGATGATTCTCGAGTACAGGTGTATGGTACGGCTATAAAGAACAACAGACTAAGATTGCTGTGTCTATAGGAAATTATTTGCATGGATGCCATGTACCTAAGTCACTTCACTTGAAAACAGATAAGTTGACGATAATTGAACATCAAACAAAGGGATTAAAATATTCTTTTTAGTTTTGTAACTACACAATGCATTATCAAAAGTACCTCCAATCATCAAAGTCACATTTTCAGTCATTGAATAAACAAAATTAATGGATTAAAAGATACCTTGTAAATAACAAAATTCATGTTATGTTACAAGTTTATGGTCATAACTACTAATAAACAACAATAAAAAAAAATTCTTTTTTTTTTAAATGTATTTAAAACTCATTATAATACATTTAAAAATATTCATAATTATACATTTTCCCTAAAAATATCATTAATATCACATTTACTAATAAAAACCTATAGGGGGTGAAAAGTCTTCATATGCTATTAAACAAGGAAGTGGCTATTCCTACGGTCCCGTAAGAATAGCCTCACAGGCTATTCCTACGGCTCTCCCATAAGAATAGTGAAATAGCCCGCAGGTGGCTATTCCTACTGCTCTAAAGACATTTTGTATGTCCATCTTGTATTGCATTGCACTGAATTAATTCAACTGGTATATTTTCAAACAAATTGTTTACTTCTGACAATCTTCATTTCTCTTCTCTATTTTTTATATGTCTTATCACCGAGACATGAAGGGAACATACAGCCTGATATTCAAAACATGATGTAAACTTAGAATAATGACATACTTATTACTCACAATATTATCATTACATTCATTGAATTGATTGATTTGCTGCATATATCTATACATATATATCATTCGATGACAACAATATTACACATAGACATAAATAAGCCTTTTCCATTATTCGAAATCAGTTCCTGTTCTCTGGGTGTGATACTGAAAAGCAAAAAATTTGTTCGAAAATATGCCATTTGAATTAATTCAGTACAACGCAATTCAAGATGGACATACAAAACTGTCTTTAGAGCTGTAGGAATAGCCACTATTTCACTATTCTTACGGAAGAGCCGTAGGAATAGCCTGTGAGGCTTTTCTTACGGGACCGTACGAATAGCCACTTCCATTAAACAACAGACTGTAAAGTCTTCGGAGGAACAGTCTTGGGGGTGAAATGTCTGCCAACCAGGTTAACTGCATCAAAAATTTAACACCACTTTTTTTATTTATGTTCTGCAGCTGACAATGTTTTTCAAGCAAATGAAATTTACTGACATTTAAAGAGTGTATAAGCCATTTGACGTGTGTAAATTTTATACAGGATAAATAGTATGTTTATGCCTTCCAGTCATAATCGTTAATGATTGTTGGAAGTATCATGTAGATGTAGATGTAGATGCCCAAACAATTGACATCGCGAAATTATATGACAATAGCTCACCAGCCGTCCAGACACAATAATTCCAAACATTTGGGTAACGCTCATTTTCAAAAACTAATTGATGATTTATATCATACAATATTTTGATAATATATCTTTGTTTGACCGAATTTGGAGACAATTTCTTTCGAGTTTCTCTTATTGCTAAGCTATACTCCGTTAACACCCGTTTCCGTACCGTGAACAAGTGAAGGTTACATTGCGCTATGACTAGATACCGGCGGAAAGGGCCCTTTCCGCAAAAAGGACTTAACATGATCGGAAAGGGCCTGCCATATGTAAACAAGAAATTTGAATTTCATACTCTCCTTGATACAGAAAAACCTGATATAGTTTTTGGAACCGAGTCATGGCTTACATCCAAACATACCGATAGTGAAATTTTCCCACATATTTTAGGTTATACCCCCTACAGACGTGATATGAACACAGGTAAATCTGGGGGTGGGGTCTTCATACTGGTTAAAAACTCAATCGTAGTTTCCGAAATGAAAAGCTTACAAACAAACTGTGAAATCATTTGGTTAAAACTGGAATTGTTTGGATCACAACCTCTTTACTTAGCATCATACTATAGAAGCCATGAATATGATGAAAATAGCATCTTAGAATTGTACAAGTCACTACAAATGGTAAGCAAACTTAAAGGTAAAGTTTGGCTTACCGGCGACTTTAACTTCCCAAAATTAGCATGGGACGAAAGCATTCCTACAGTCAAGCCCGGTTGCTCCCTCCCCAAACTTTATGAAGACTTCATATCTTTAGTAAATGATTTCTCATTACAACAAATGGTAAATTTCCCCACAAGGTTAAATAATACTCTAGATCTGTTTTTCACATGCAACCCTACCCTTATTAAATCCGTAAAGTCAGTAGCTGGTATCTCGGATCATGATATTGTCCAAATTACCTCTGAGGTCAAACCCCGTCTTAATAAACAAAAACCTCGTATTGTACACTTATTTCGGAAAGCGAACTGGGCCAATTTCCAACAGTTTGTAAAATCAAAGTCACCTTCTATGTTTAGTGACTTCCATTCCAAATCTATTGAAGAGCTGTGGATAGAATTTAAAGATCTTATCCATGAAGGAATAAATCTTTTCATTCCCTCCAAGAGGTTGGGTTCTAAACCATCTCTTCTCTGGATCACCCAAGGCATCAAGAGACAAATCAGAAAAAGAAATAAATTGTACAAAAAACAATAAAACAGTTCAAATTCAAAGGTCAAACATCAGTACAAAAATTTCAGAAACCAGGTCAAAATGGAGATAAAGCAGGCCCACACAAACTACCTAGAATATGTCCTAGAAGCACAATCAGGTGATCCAAATAACCCCAAACCAGGTCAAAACTTTTCCCGTAAAAAGCTCTTCTCAACTATCAAAAATGCTAAACAGGACACTCAAGGCATTGCCCCACTATCTAAATGATAACCTTATCACAGATAGCAGGGGCCAGGCAAATGTTCTCAACCGCCAATTCCAGTCCGTCTTCACTCCAATGAATCCCTTAAAACTAGGTCAGCTATGCTTAATGAAAACTAAATACCTGTTTAGCAATGCCCCAAAGCCTCAATACCCCAAAATGTCTGAAATTTCCATCAGTGTAAATGGTGTCCAAAAGCTTTTGTCCACATTACAGAGTGACAAAGCTTGCGGTCCCGATAACTTAAAAACCGGTAGTCCTGAAAAACCTAAGTGTACAAATAGCCCCCCCCCCCTGGTTACCAAACTTTTCCAAAAATCTCTAGAAACAGGCACTATCCCTTCCGACTGGTCCAAGGCGAATGTCACTCCTCTCTTTAAGAAGGGTGACAAAAGCAACCTTGCTAACTATAGACCCATTTCCCTGACATGTGTCTTTGCAAAGTTATGGAGCACATTGTCGCATCAAACATCACTAAACATTTCCAGGTCAACAACATACTTTATCACCTTCAACATGGCTTCAGGTCAAAACGGTCATGCGAAACTCAACTGTTAGGACTTGTCGAGGACCTATCCAGGAATTTAATTCAAGGTCACCAAACAGACTTAATACTCCTCGACTTCTCAAAGGCGTTTGATAAGGTTAATCACCTAAAGTTACTATATAAGCTGCACCAACATGGCATCCAGGACTGTACACTACAGTGGGTCAAATCATTTCTCATCGGTCGCCGTCAGTCCGTCTAAGTCAATGGTGATAAGTCGGATGAGGTCCCGGTCACATCTGGTGTCCCACAGGGCTCTATCCTCGGCCCTCTTCTCTTTCTGCTATACATAAACGACCTGCCTGAAAATATTGTTTCACAGGTCCGGTTATTTGCTGATGATACTGCTGTTTATATCACAGTCAACAATGTTACACAACAACATACTCTGCAAGAGGACTTAACCAGGTTACAAAAATGGGAACACACATGGGACATGGAATTCAATCCATCCAAATGTACAGTGATTAATATTTCCAAGTCTAAACACCCTTACAAATCCACTTATACACTACATGGGCAGACACTAGAAACCGTGAGTGATGCAAAATACCTTGGTGTTAGCATCACTTCAGATCTAAACTGGAACAAACACATAAACCAGGTCACTTCAACAGCTGGTCAAACACTTAACTTCATTAAGCGCAATATTCCCTCCAAACAGCAAAATATTAGGGAATTTGCCTACAAAACCCTTGTTAGACCACAACTAGAGTACTGCAGCTCAGTGTGGAGTCCACATACACAGCTCAACATACATAAAATCGAGATGGTCCAACGCAGGGCCGCTCGATGGGTCACCAGTGACTTATTTAAATTACAGCAGTGTCACACACATGTTAAAGAAATTGGGGTGGCGTTCCCTTGCAAACAGAAGAAATGATGCCAGGCTACTGATGTTTTACAAGATTGTCCATGGACTGGTTGCAGTGCCAATGCCATCTTATATTTTACCTCCTACCCGGCTCACTAGACACATGTATTCCCAATCTTTCCGGCAAATTCAAACACCCTGTAATTATTACAAGTTCTCTTTCTACCCGGCTACCATCATTCTCTGGAATTCTTTGCCGGCTGACATTGCTCAAGCACCTACCCTGGACCAGTTTAGGCAAGGGGTAACCAAACTGGGCCAGGACTTCTGAGTGACCAGGCTGTTTTTAATCCTTTTACTGTACATTTCGCCTTTTTATTAGTACTATCAGCTTTTTCTCAAATTCTCACAAATACTTTATGTATTACTTTAATTCTCCTGTACATTCCTGCTTTTAAACTCTTATGCACTGACGCGCACCTGCATGAAATACTCGCAAGGGTGTCATGCAGTATTTATAGATATGTTTATTACTGGAATTTATTTAATTATTTCTTCATATTTCATTATGACATAATAATGATTATATGTATACATATAATCTGCATGCCAAGTTTCAGGCGGAAGTGACTTACAAGGTTTCTCTTGCAACATTTTTTAGAAAAAGGCCACTGTTAATTACGATAGTCAATTTTTCATCGCGAAATGTCTGTCTGTGCCAAAAGCACCAAAATTTTGCTTTAAAACTTAGGTGCCTGAAAAATTTGAAAATTAATGCATGTAGCAGTCCTGATAAGTTTATGGAAACGTATTCAGAAGATGAAACAAAGCACCTGTTGCAAGGAATTTCCAAAACAACAATCATGTATCAAGAGTGAAAACGTAAGAAAATGAAAGATGGAAAGGAAAGAATGAGGGTTGTTGACACTGAATTGCCAAAGGGTGAGTTCATTCAGATGATGATCGAAACATACCGACATTTTGCAGAGCATATGAAAAGGGTAATAGAACTGTATACATCGCTTAAGAATATGAAAGATAGATTACCAAATGGACATGCTTTAGTCCAAATGGATTTCAGCGAAAATTATGTATGCCAAAACCTCGAAGAAGTCCAGTCTGCATACTGGAATGCGACAGCAGTGACCCTTCATCCTGCAGTAATCTACTACAAAACAAACAGTGGAATATTAATGCACAAAAGCATTGTCTTTGTTTCGGAGATTTTGCAACATAATGCAGCAATGGTCATTGCGATAGTCAAGAAAATAGTGAATTCTGCTAGGGAAACCCTCGTTGAGTTGAAAGGCATTAATTTCTGGACTGACTCGCCAACATCGCAATACAAGAACAAAACTGTTTTTGATCTTGTCAGCCGATTTCAGGAAAAGTATGCAGTAGATGCGACGTGGCATTATTTTGAGTCGGGCCATGGGAAGGGCCCATGCGACGGCATAGGCGGTACAACTAAAAGAAATGTTGATAATGCTATAAAACAAGGCAAAGTTGTCATTCAGGATGCTGAAGATTTTTTCATATGGGCAGCACATTCACAGAGTCAAATAGAATACCAGAAGGTTACCGAAGAAGAATTTAATCAAAGTAAACAGGAAGTTGAAGTTCGTAATGAAAACTTTAGGCCTGCGAAAGGAATTATGAAAGTTCACAGCGTTTTGGGCATGGGAGACGGAAATATTCATACAAAAGAGACAACCTGTGCATGTGAAAATTGTTTCACGGAAAGTGGTTTCAATGTAGACACTAGCTGCGTTTGGGAGAGACACTGCCTTAAGAAGGTAGCTGATGTTGCAAATGAGAAATTGGAGAATATAGAAATAGTAGATGAAGGGCCAGCTCAGATGCAATTAGGTGACTTTTTAATAATTGTTTACGAAAAGAAATGCTACAATGGCAAAATCGAAGATATAGATAAGACAAAGAAGTTGAGGTGTTGTGCATGGAGAAATGCAGTAGAGGGGCGGTTTAGATGGCCAGCAAAAGAAGATAGAATCTGGGTGGCTAACGGCAATGTTTTGAAGGTGGTCGATGGGCCGAACGCAACAGGAAAATCACGCAGAGTGTTTGCTGTGAGTGACGAGACCTCCAAGTTTATGAAGGAATACACATTTACGCCGTAGTCATTTACCGGACATAGCAATAAGGGATAATACGAGATTTGACTTAACTCAAAAGGGTTGATATTTTATTACGAATGTTCATGTTTTCCTGTTACGGTCACATATATGTTACATTGTACTAATTCTTGCATTTCTTGATACTTAAGGTTCTTGTAAAGCCTTTTGAAACTCCCTCGGGTGAATTTTTGTTTTAGTTTATTACGCCAAATAGGCCTTGGTTTATCATAAAGAGTATACCAAGCTGTTCATTATAAGTAGGAAAAACTTTCAAGACAGGTAATTTTTTTTATTGAACAACACACTTTGTCCATTATCACATGTACCTTGACTGTTCATGTTCTATTTTATAGAAGATATCAAACATCTTTTTCAAAAGTATTTTATCATTACTTTTATGATTAGTGTGTGCCTAACATATTTCTCCAGGTACTCCGGGAGTTGAAAGTGTTACAAACCATGTACATTAAAAAAAGAAAATGAAAGTGAAAGTAGAGCTGTCACAATGAAAAAAGCACCGTACTGTTCCCTCAGATTGGTCTGAGGCAAACCTATTATTTTAACTGGGGACCATACGCCGCTTTTCATGGAATTACACACTAAATGTTGAGTTCTGCTCAACCCGGGGCTAGAGGGCGTGGACGGTAACATGCATTTCCACTACCGTCCATGAACAGGCTCAATCAAACCGAGCCTGCAACATTTTCTTTTTTGTTGTGTTGAGCGACCTGTGGAGTTTCCACTTTTTCTATTTTATTATCACAGCAGCGTTGTTTGTACCGTGTGGCGGCCGTAAAAAGTCTCCCCGTACAGTCAATCAGGGCTGTTATATTTCGATCTTCTCAGATCGTTCGGCACGACGTTTATGTCGTGTTACTGGTACTGTTTAGTTTCTCAGCATGAACATTTCGGCCTGGGTGGTTCCAATACTCCCGCTTTCATAGCTTTGGGTATTGTTTAATCATCCCTTGGATATGGTGCCTGCTTTTTAAATTTGTCTTTTGGCAGTTCCTGTGATATGCAGGCTCCATAACCTCAGATCCCCTTTCTAAATTCCAGTTTGTTTAGTTCTGCTCATTGTTTTCTCGTTTAGGGCAAACCCATTATTTTAACTGGGGACCATACGCCGCTTTTCATGGAATTACACACTAGTGTAGCATTGAAGGCTGATCACTACCAAATAGAATGTAAGCCTCCGCAGGTCTAGTCACAAGTAGTCCAAATATAAATAGTACTAATCTTTTTTCCTTTCCTAGTGCATTTTCTCGGCAGCAACGTGCTTACTTTTACCCTACCGCGTTTCAGTATGTATCACTTTGCATTCTATTGAAATCGGCATGTTCCTATCGCATGCTAGATAAAAATGGCGGCGTAAGAATTTAATGTCACGAAAAGAGAAACTGAAAGAAGCGAAAAGTAGTAAATTCAGCGGGTTGTATTTAACGAACTGTAGTTTTCTTATATAAAAGTTAACACCCGCTTTTCTTTTTGTTTTTCTAAAGTAGCGATCTAGTTCTTTATGGGAATATAAGTCTCTGAAAATCTGATATGCTAGAAAATGTCGAAAAACCGTTATGAAGTGAGTGGATTTTATATGAAATAAAGAACAGCTGGATTTAGTGGTGTTCAGCCTATAAGGTGCAATACATGGTATTTTCTGAAACCCCTCGAAAATGAATGGAAATGCCATTAATCTATTCTTTATGATGTAAAACGGGAACAAATGGCTGAAAACGCTTAAATTTCTTGTGTTTTTGGAATTTAGATCGAATTTTCGACCAGGTGGCACTATTTTGGTTCGTTTTAGGACCTAGTAAATGTATTTTCTCGCATTTTAGCACTTCAGTTGTCTAAATAATATTGAAATTAGCATGTTTCTGAATGAAAATGACAAACATCGTAACGATTAAATGGATGTTAAATGTGAATTCCACGAATAAGGTAAAATAAATTGAAATATTGCTTGCACAGGGCTAAATTTTGCATATTTTTGGGGATGGGGGTGACCTGTAATGAATTGTCATTTCTCTATATTTTCTCAATATTTTGCACCAAAACTAAGCAGAATCATTGTAAAATAGGTGTACCTTGAGAATGAATGCAAATTCATGGAAAAATCAAACAAAAAGTTTCTCTTATAAGGTGCAATACATGGTATTTTCTGAAACCCCTCGAAAATGAATGGAAATGCCATTAATCTATTCTTTATGATGTAAAACGGGAACAAATGGCTGAAAACGCTTAAATTTCTTGTGTTTTTGGAATTTAGATCGAATTTTCGACCAGGTGGCACTATTTTGGTTCGTTTTAGGACCTAGTAAATGTCTTTTCTCGCATTTTAGCACTTCAGTTGTCTAAATAATATTGAAATTAGCATGTTTCTGAATGAAAATGACAAACATCGTAACGATTAAATGGATCTTAAATGAAAATTCCACGAATAAGGCAAAATAAATTGAAATATTGCTTGCACAGGGCTAAATTTCGCGTATTTTTGGGGATGGGGTGACCTGTAATGAATTGTCATTTCTCTATATTTTCTCAATATTTTGCACCAAAACTAAGCAGAATCATTGTAAAATAGGTGTACCTTGAGAATGAATGCAAATTCATGGAAAAATCAAACAAAAAGTTTCTCTTATAAGGTGCAATACATGGTATTTTCTGAAACCCCTCGAAAATGAATGGAAATGCCATTAATCTATTCTTTATGATGTAAAACGGGAACAAATGGCTGAAAACGCTTAAATTTCTTGTGTTTTTGGAATTTAGATCGAATTTTCGACCAGGTGGCACTATTTTGGTTCGTTTTAGGACCTAGTAAATGTCTTTTCTCGCATTTTAGCACTTCAGTTGTCTAAATAATATTGAAATTAGCATGTTTCTGAATGAAAATGACAAACATCGTAACGATTAAATGGATGTTAAATGTGAATTCCACGAATAAGGTAAAATAAATTGAAATATTGCTTGCACAGGGCTAAATTTTGCATATTTTTGGGGATGGGGGTGACCTGTAATGAATTGTCATTTCTCTATATTTTCTCAATATTTTGCACCAAAACTAAGCAGAATCATTGTAAAATAGGTGTACCTTGAGAATGAATGCAAATTCATGGAAAAATCAAACAAAAAGTTTCTCTTATAAGGTGCAATACATGGTATTTTCTGAAACCCCTCGAAAATGAATGGAAATGCCATTAATCTATTCTTTATGATGTAAAACGGGAACAAATGGCTGAAAACGCTTAAATTTCTTGTGTTTTTGGAATTTAGATCGAATTTTCGACCAGGTGGCACTATTTTGGTTCGTTTTAGGACCTAGTAAATGTCTTTTCTCGCATTTTAGCACTTCAGTTGTCTAAATAATATTGAAATTAGCATGTTTCTGAATGAAAATGACAAACATCGTAACGATTAAATGGATGTTAAATGTGAATTCCACGAATAAGGTAAAATAAATTGAAATATTGCTTGCACAGGGCTAAATTTTGCATATTTTTGGGGATGGGGGTGACCTGTAATGAATTGTCATTTCTCTATATTTTCTCAATATTTTGCACCAAAACTAAGCAGAATCATTGTAAAATAGGTGTACCTTGAGAATGAATGCAAATTCATGGAAAAATCAAACAAAAAGTTTCTCTTATAAGGTGCAATACATGGTATTTTCTGAAACCCCTCGAAAATGAATGGAAATGCCATTAATCTATTCTTTATGATGTAAAACGGAAACAAATGGCTGAAAACGCTTAAATTTCTTGTGTTTTTGGAATTTAGATCGAATTTTCGACCAGGTGGCACTATTTTGGTTCGTTTTAGGACCTAGTAAATGTCTTTTCTCGCATTTTAGCACTTCAGTTGTCTAAATAATATTGAAATTAGCATGTTTCTGAATGAAAATGACAAACATCGTAACGATTAAATGGATGTTAAATGTGAATTCCACGAATAAGGTAAAATAAATTGAAATATTGCTTGCACAGGGCTAAATTTTGCATATTTTTTGGGGATGGGGGTGACCTGTAATGAATTGTCATTTCTCTATATTTTCTCAATATTTTGCACCAAAACTAAGCAGAATCATTGTAAAATAGGTGTACCTTGAGAATGAATGCAAATTCATGGAAAATCAAACAAAAAGTTTCTCTTATAAGGTGCAATACATGGTATTTTCTGAAACCCCTCGAAAATGAATGGAAATGCCATTAATCTATTCTTTATGATGTAAAACGGGAACAAATGGCTGAAAACGCTTAAATTTCTTGTGTTTTTGGAATTTAGATCGAATTTTCGACCAGGTGGCACTATTTTGGTTCGTTTTAGGACCTAGTAAATGTCTTTTCTCGCATTTTAGCACTTCAGTTGTCTAATAATATTGAAATTAGCATGTTTCTGAATGAAAATGACAAACATCGTAACGATTAAATGGATGTTAAATGTGAATTCCACGAATAAGGTAAAATAAATTGAAATATTGCTTGCACAGGGCTAAATTTTGCATATTTTTGGGGATGGGGGTGACCTGTAATGAATTGTCATTTCTCTATATTTTCTCAATATTTTGCACCAAAACTAAGCAGAATCATTGTAAAATAGGTGTACCTTGAGAATGAATGCAAATTCATGGAAAAATCAAACAAAAAGTTTCTCTTATAAGGTGTAATACATGGTATTTTCTGAAACCCCTCGAAAATGAATGGAAATGCCATTAATCTATTCTTTATGATGTAAAACGGGAACAAATGGCTGAAAACGCTTAAATTTCTTGTGTTTTTGGAATTTAGATCGAATTTTCGACCAGGTGGCAATATTTTGGTTCGTTTTAGGACCTAGTAAATGTCTTTTCTCGCATTTTAGCACTTCAGTTGTCTAAATAATATTGAAATTAGCATGTTTCTGAATGAAAATGACAAACATCGTAACGATTAAATGGATGTTAAATGTGAATTCCACGTATAAGGTAAAATAAATTGAAATATTGCTTGCACAGGGCTAAATTTTGCATATTTTTGGGGATGGGGGTGACCTGTAATGAATTGTCATTTCTCTATATTTTCTCAATATTTTGCACCAAAACTAAGCAGAATCATTGTAAAATAGGTGTACCTTGAGAATGAATGCAAATTCATGGAAAAATCAAACAAAAAGTTTCTCTTATAAGGTGCAAGACATGGTATTTTCTGAAACCCCTCGAAAATGAATGGAAATGCCATTAATCTATTCTTTATGATGTAAAACGGGAACAAATGGCTGAAAACGCTTAAATTTCTTGTGTTTTTGGAATTTAGATCGAATTTTCGACCAGGTGGCACTATTTTGGTTCGTTTTAGGACCTAGTAAATGTCTTTTCTCGCATTTTAGCACTTCAGTTGTCTAAATAATATTGAAATTAGCATGTTTCTGAATGAAAATGACAAACATCGTAACGATTAAATGGATGTTAAATGTGAATTCCACGAATAAGGTAAAATAAATTGAAATATTGCTTGCACAGGACTAAATTTTGCATATTTTTGGGGATGGGGGTGACCTGTAATGAATTGTCATTTCTCTATATTTTCTCAATATTTTGCACCAAAACTAAGCAGAATCATTGTAAAATAGGTGTACCTTGAGAATGAATGCAAATTCATGGAAAAATCAAACAAAAAGTTTCTCTTATAAGGTGCAATACATGGTATTTTCTGAAACCCCTCGAAAATGAATGGAAATGCCATTAATCTATTCTTTATGATGTAAAACGGGAACAAATGGCTGAAAACGCTTAAATTTCTTGTGTTTTTGGAATTTAGATCGAATTTTCGACCAGGTGGCACTATTTTGGTTCGTTTTAGGACCTAGCAAATGTCTTTTCTCGCATTTTAGCACTTCAGTTGTCTAAATAATATTGAAATTAGCATGTTTCTGAATGAAAATGACAAACATCGTAACGATTAAATGGATGTTAAATGTGAATTCCACGAATAAGGTAAAATAAATTGAAATATTGCTTGCACAGGGCTAAATTTTGCATATTTTTGGGGATGGGGGTGACCTGTAATGAATTGTCATTTCTCTATATTTTCTCAATATTTTGCACCAAAACTAAGTAGAATCATTGTAAAATAGGTGTACCTTGAGAATGAATGCAAATTCATGGAAAAATCAAACAAAAAGTTTCTCTTATAAGGTGCAATACATGGTATTTTCTGAAACCCCTCGAAAATGAATGGAAATGCCATTAATCTATTCTTTATGATGTAAAACGGGAACAAATGGCTGAAAACGCTTAAATTTCTTGTGTTTTTGGAATTTAGATCGAATTTTCGACCAGGTGGCACTATTTTGGTTCGTTTTAGGACCTAGTAAATGTCTTTTCTCGCATTTTAGCACTTCAGTTGTCTAAATAATATTGAAATTAGCATGTTTCTGAATGAAAATGACAAACATCGTAACGATTAAATGGATGTTAAATGTGAATTCCACGTATAAGGTAAAATAAATTGAAATATTGCTTGCACAGGGCTAAATTTTGCATATTTTTGGGGATGGGGATGACCTGTAATGAATTGTCATTTGTCTATATTTTCTCAATATTTTGCACCAAAACTAAGCAGAATCATTGTAAAATAGGTGTACCTTGAGAATGAATGCAAATTCATGGAAAAATCAAACAAAAAGTTTCTCTTATAAGGTGCAATACATGGTATTTTCTGAAACCCCTCGAAAATGAATGGAAATGCCATTAATCTATTCTTTATGATGTAAAACGGGAACAAATGGCTGAAAACGCTTAAATTTCTTGTGTTTTTGGAATTTAGATCGAATTTTCGACCAGGTGGCACTATTTTGGTTCGTTTTAGGACCTAGTAAATGTCTTTTCTCGCATTTTAGCACTTCAGTTGTCTAAATAATATTGAAATTAGCATGTTTCTGAATGAAAATGACAAACATCGTAACGATTAAATGGATGTTAAATGTGAATTCCATGAATAAGGTAAAATAAATTGAAATATTGCTTGCACAGGGCTAAATTTTGCATATTTTTGGGGATGGGGGTGACCTGTAATGAATTGTCATTTCTCTATATTTTCTCAATATTTTGCACCAAAACTAAGCAGAATCATTGTAAAATAGGTGTACCTTGAGAATGAATGCAAATTCATGGAAAAATCAAACAAAAAGTTTCTCTTATAGGCTAATCACTACCAAATAGAATGTAAGCCTCCGCAGGTAGTCCAAATATAAATAGTACTAATCTTTTTTCCTTTCCTAGTGCATTTTCTCGGCAGCAACGTGCTTACTTTTACCCTACCGCGTTTCAGTATGTATCACTTTGCATTCTATTGAAATCGGCATGTTCCTATCGCATGCTAGATAAAAATGGCGGCGTAAGAATTTAATGTCACGAAAAGAGAAACTGAAAGAAGCGAAAAGTAGTAAATTCAGCGGGTTGTATTTAACGAACTGTAGTTTTCTTATATAAAAGTTAACACCCGCTTTTCTTTTTGTTTTTCTAAAGTAGCGATCTAGTTCTTTATGGGAATATAAGTCTCTGAAAATCTGATATGCTAGAAAATGTCGAAAAACCGTTATGAAGTGAGTGGATTTTATATGAAATAAAGAACAGCTGGATTTAGTGGTGTTCAGCCTTGAAGGTTCCATGTGCACCGCCGTATGAACACATCTGCGGATGTCTTTAAATTGTTTTTTGCACTTTTAGCATGTGTAAATGTTGAGTTCTGCTCAACCCGGGGCTAGAGGGCGTGGACGGTAGCATGCATTTCCACTACCGTCCATAAACAGGCTCAATCAAACCGAGCCTGCAACATTTTCGTTTTTGTTGTGTTGAGTGACCTGTGGAGTTTCCACTTTTTCTATTTTATATGTAACACCAATTTTTAAAAAAGGTGAAAAATTTCAAGCTTCCAATTATAGACCAGTCTCATTGACATGTATAGCTTACAAACTACTAGACCACATTGTGGTCAGTAATATCTTGGATCACTTAGACAAATTTAACATCCTGGTGGACAACCAGCATGGTTTTCGTGCCCGGCGGTCTTGCGAGACCCAACTTGTTGGTTTTATTAATGACTTAGCTATATCAGTACAGCGAAGCCAAGTTGATGTTTCCATCGTGGACTTTAGTAAAGCATTTGATGTAGTTCACCATGGCCGACTCTTTATGTTAAAATTAGATTATTATGGCATCAGGGGCTCTTCACATTCCCGGATCAAAGCTTTTCTAGGACACAGAACACAAAGGGTGGTGGTAGATGGGGCAAAATCTGGCTTGGCTCCTGTTATATCAGGCGTCCCTCAGGGGTCCATCCTGGGACGTCTGCTATTTCTGCTCTACATAAATGACCTACCGGGTTCTGTATCTTCCAATGTGCGTCTTTTTGCAGATGACTATATTATCTACAGAACAATTAAGTCACAGGCAGACTCAGCTCAGCTGCAACGGGACCTTAACAGTCTGTCATTATGGGAGCAGAAATGGAAGATGTCCTTTAACGTAAGCAAATGCCATATCATGCATGTTTCTAGGTCCAGAAAACCGGTGAATACTGTCTATACCTTACATGATCAGCCTCTGTCTTGCTTTTATCCTGTTTTTAACCCTACTAATATTTCTCTTTTCCTGCACAGCAGCTTATGTAAGAACATGATTTTACATTTAGGGCTATAAGGTGTTAGGTTTTGCAACTTTTTTTATCACCAACTGTCAGGGAGTACTAGCATGGTCAAAATGTACCAGTAATTGAACGAGGCCATTAAGAAGAAGAAAAAGAAGAAGAAGAAAATAGAAAGTGAACAGTCGAAGTACATGTGTTGTAGGACAAAATACATATTACCGAACAAGGTGACCTCTATAGAAAGTATTTTCTACTTCTTCTGAAAAATGCCGTATATAGATTTAAAATGAATAGATCGGCAACTTGAAAGGCATATAGAGCAAATCTAGCTAACATCACGTGGGAACTGAATGAGCTCTCGTTTTACCGGTGTATGAAACATTATAATGATAACGGTGTTTTTTAATGTTATTAGTATTTGCTACACGGGAAAGGAATGAATTTATGATTGGAAGTCTGAGAAATCAACAGTTGTCGTTTGAATATTGGACCCGATTCGGTTTATTACGTGCCGGCCGTATCGCCAGTGTAATACTTTAATAAGTGTCTGTTGATTTGATCACGTGTGATCAAGTCTGGTCAAAGGGAAATAACTAACAGGGCCTTAGATTGGTTGAAAAAGTATATGGTATTTCGAGACAAATATTTAAGATGTAAAGTGGTCTCTCATTGGTGAAATATCTGTTGAATATGTTTGAAAACTGTTTTATTTCTTAAATTGAAGTTCTAAGCCATGATTAATAGAGGAAAAAATATTTGAAGTGTATTTTGTTTGAAAATTTTGCTTGTTTTAGTGATTTGGTATTTTCATGAAATGTAAACAAAAATTCACTGCCGGACTGGGGGTTACTGACTTGCGGGTGAAAAAAGTGCACAAAAATGATGGTCAACATGTATATTTCTGGCTGTTTTCTTTTAGGTGTTGAATAGTTCTTTCACCCTGGGTAGGTGGCATCAAAAGTTTAAATGTTAGTGAAGGGCTATAACCCAAAACATTACAATGTATGTCTATGGGAAAACTGTTACTTCCCTTTGACCTAAAGGGCACCCTGAATTGCTATATTGCCATGCCATGTGGGTTGCTGTAAACAGAGAAATACACGATGAATGTGTTTTATTTGCATGATAGTGTCTGGTTTAAAACTTTTAAAACATAAAACGTGTCTTCACATAGATTTTTCATGAACGTTTATCATAAAAATGGGATTACTACTGGTACTGGTGTGACGGAGAGGTACTTTTCTGCCTCAGAAAGCTATATTGCAGCGTATATGCTGTTCTATGCATGTTTATATGATTTCGATTGAATTTCAAGCTTATTTATGCACAATTGTGAATACAGTAAGCAATAACTGGAACCAGATAGCTCTGTGTAAATCGGAAATCCGAGAAATGAATATTACTTGGCAAAAAGAATGAAAATAGCGTTCTTTTTTATAAAAAAGTATAAGCCCAGTGAATGTCTGAAATAATACAGCTGGACCTTGATCTTGATCATTCTCATACATTTTGTGTTAATTTGCATAACATTTAGACAAATCTGTATTTGAAACAGTCGCTGATGTCAATTTTATTTTATTTTCTGTACTATTTTCGAAAAATGAAAAAAGTATCTCTTTCAAAGGTTTATTTGGACGGTAGATAGGGGGCTTTATAGTTAAAATAACTGCTGATTTATTGAAATATAGTCACGTAATTGCGTTAGCACATCGCTAATTAAGTGAGAAATACGGAATGAACGATATTTCACCATAAAGGGAAACAATTTATCAATCGCGATTGACAATAGATGATAATACGAATCTGAATTACCTCCCTTTAATAGCAAAATGCTTATTTTTTGCCTATTTTTATGATGTCCCGTTTATTTTGAGTGACTTAAATGACATTTTTCGTTAGATTGTGTTAACACATTGACAAAAATGCATGGTGCTTCCCTTGTAATGCATTTTTTCTTTTACAGAAACTGAAAAAGGCATTAAAAATAGTGTTCATTTGAGAATTTTCCTACTTTGATCCTTAATCTTCGGGACTACATGAGGATTTATGTCATTTTTTTGCCAGTCTGGTACAACGTAAATATCTAACAGTGACATTACACTTTTAACAAGTTCTGCACCTCATATTTTCTAATACAGGCTGTAGAATGTAGCATCAGCAGTCAAATTCCTACAATTTCTGGACGTCAGGTGCTTATTTTGACTGCTCCCCGGGGTCCGTTTAACGTATATATAGATTCAATTTATTAATTTTCTTGACTGTACCACTTATTGCTATATATTCGTTTAGTTTTGATTACACTCTTGCCAACTAAAGTTGTCTGATAGGCGCATAAGGTGCAAAATCTATGAAAACACGCGATTTTGGTGGTGGGTGGGGTAAGAAATAGACCCAACGTCGACATAAATATCAGCGTATTCATGAAATATACACGCAAGCAATTAGACGGGACATTTATTAGTACGCATTCCTCATTTGAACCATATGGGTAAAATAATAGGAGTACAGTGACTGAAATACAGTCAATATTGTGGATGCGACCACGTGTCCTCAACGACCGTTTGTCTTTAACGACCACTTTGAATTCCCCCCGAACAATTTTACTATTAAAATATTTGTGCTAAACGACTTTTGTCTAACGCGACCAGCGACCGCTGATTTTCGGCAAAATTGACTGACCTTTTTTGGTTAAGCGCCCGCTTAAATTTAACTATGTCCATATTAAATCATCTTTACATCAAGTGAAAATGTTAAAATTTGCCTGAACTATTAACTGATATGATAAATACATGCTTTGAGGAGTCTACGTTTCTAGACAATATGAAAAAAGATTCAGGTTGTTCCTATACACAAGAAAAAATAGTATTTTAGACAAAAGTTATTACAGACCTGTCAGTGTTTTACCTGTGAAGTCAAAGGTGTTTGAGAGAGCCAACTTTGAATAATAAAATATTAAACCCTTTCGTTAGTGCATTTATACCAGGGGCTATGGATGTAATACAGCTCTTTTGAAAATTTGAGGATTGTAAATATTTCCTACACAATAATCAGTATCTGGCAGCAATTCTGATGGATCTATAAAATTTAAAGCTTTTGACTGCCTACATCATGATCTATTGCTATTGAAAGTGAAATATTATGTTGTCTTTGATCAGTCATTAAGACTTATTGAAAGTTACCTAACTGATAGAAAGCAGTGTTTGAAAATTGGAAATACAATGTATATGTACTGATAACCAGAATATTATTAAAGGCATAGATCTTGGCAGTTGACCAAGGGATTTCTGTCTTCATTAGCACAGTTGGGGGCTTATAACTTTCACAGTATGGTTTCAACAGGAAGGTCTAATACGTATCAGTTGTTCCAGGTTTCAGTAAACAGGGTCAGTCGATCTTATATCTGTATCAGTAAGTGAGAAGAGGAAACAGTGTATTTTATTGTCAAACTTAAAAAAAAATGTGATAACTTTAATAATTATATCTATTTTTGGGCATTTCTTTATTAAAAGAAAAGCGTTTGTTGTTCAACAGAAACTTATTTAGGGATATATTACAAAATTTAATTTCACCATATTTTTAGGAAGAAAAGGAATTTGTTAATTTTTTTTTCAAGTTCTTACTGGAGATATGCACGCATACAAATTTGATATTTAAGAAAAATGTAACATTTTCTCATCTTAAGTTTTATTTTACTAGATAGGTAGTTCCTCAGTATAGATGAAACACATTATTTGATTTTATCCTGTTACATTATATACCAATAATGATGACTGCGATATTCGCTCACTTAATCCTTATAGCAATCCACCATACGTCCTCCCCCCACCCTGATTTTTGTTAAATTTTAATTCACATGTGTCTAGTTTATGTAGAAAAGCCTCTAGACAGCTAAATGTTCTGAAAAGATAAGGTAAACATCTCGAAATAATTAACTGTATACTATTCCTCTGCAATGTCAAATTTCAATTACTTCCCTCTGAGCTGGCATTTTATTAGTGAATGTAACATCAGAAAAATAGAGAAAATACAAGAATGGACATTAAGATGTATCTATGAATAAAACCTGAAAAGTAGATCCCTCGGAAGCACCGAGAACAAGGCAAACAGTGAAAATTGCAGACTCGGTTTGATAGAGTCTGTTCATGAGCAGTAATGGAAAATGCAACACTGCCCACGCCCCCTAGCACCGGCATAAGCAGTATGCAATCTTCAAATCTAAATGCGTTGAAATCAATGATCCCGAAGGACCAGAAAATATAACAACACTGAGATGAAGTCGGGGCGACTTTTTACGGCCGCCACACAGCACTTAACACCCGCTATTGTGAAGTAAATAAAACCTGAAAAGTAGATCCCTCGATCGGAAGCACCGAGAACAAGGCAAACAGTGAAAATTGCAGACTCGGTTTGATTGAATATATAAATTTTTGAATAAAATGTCTCCAGAATATTTACATGATCTTGTAAATTATAAACATGTTAATTACAATTTAAGACATACAGAATCGTTCCGGTATGCTGCCACCAAGCTATGGAATCAGCTTCCTGGTTTGTTTCGTAAAACTTCCTCGCTTTTTCGCAACCTAATTAATACTTGGCAGGGAGAGAAGTGCATCTGCTCATCATGAGGAGTGACATAAAGAATCTGATTTCCATGGTCATGGTGGCGACATACTGGGTTTTCTAGTCTAGTGTCTAATTAAAAATCAAGGATAAATATCAAACAGGGAATGCCACGTTCCAAAAACGCAGCCTCCCAAAAACAAAACTCACAGCACGCAGACGTGCACACTGCCAACACACACTCTCACATACAAAGCAAACACACGAGGACAAAACGAACAAATAAAGGAACACAGTGGGGCACCGCCTTGGAACGGTCAGTGGCAAATCACCACTGGGGAGCTGTTTTTGCCACTGACCGTTCCAAGGCGGTGCCCCACTGTGTTCCTTTGTTTGTTCGTTTTGTCCTGATGTGTTGGTTTTGTGTGTGTGTGTGTGTTCCTTTGTTTGTTCGTTTTGTCCTAATGTGTTGGCTGTGTGTGTGTATGTGTGTGTGTGTGTGTGTGTGTGTGGTGCACGCGTCTGCGTGCTGTGGGTTTCGTTTTGAGGAGGCTGCGTTTTTGGTGCGTGGCATTCCCTGTTTGATATTTGTCTTTGTTTTTTTAACCCGGTTTATGGTGCGCACCCAACCCCACTCATACCCGCACCATGTTCCAAAGTCACGAGAGTAGTCCCCGCCAGGTGAATCTCTAACACATGCAATGGAAACAAAATGCATGGCATGTAAAACACGGAAATGCTCCTGTATAATTATATAAAAAAGCAAACCTAAAGAGCCAAAAATGTTATGTACTCAATGCCTTTGCAGAAGACAGAGCATCAAGAGAAACACCCGTAAGGGCCCGACGAAACAGGCCAGAGGACAGAAATCAAAGCAGTTCAGTCCTGGTGGGATTTAAAAACTGCTAATCACAGAGTCCTCCCCCTCTTCCGTCAGACACAATCAAAGAGGGAAGCGTAGTGTCCGTAAATGGGTTGAACACTAAACATGTATGTCATCAGCATGTATTTTATAACTGCTTAATGTCCTAGTTGTGATGTTATATTTGCAATGCTTAAATTACTTTACTACTTTTATATTTGATTTTGTTTTATTTGCCTGTTTAATGTCTAAAGATCTTTTCTGTGCTTGTGTATAACTTTGCTTCTGTGGCTATTTATTTTGCTTGATTTTTTTATATGCTTATATATGTGTGGTGTAACTACTTGTGCAATGTGTACTTTATAACCACGTTTCAATGTAGATATAGTATGCTTTCTTTAAGTATTGGGGTTATAAGCTTTGTCTTAACTTTCTTAATATATGTGCTCAACGTTTTAGATATATGTGCTGACTAGTTTCTGTTTTAGCTTTTATGTTTCTATAGCCGTATGGCCGTACTTAATGAATATTTTGTACCTTTAATATAGCTGCTTTATAATTTCATGTAATTTATTTGTAAGTCGATGCAAAAAGCTCACCAGAGCTTATGTTACCTGTTATTATCTCCGACTTTGTAAATAAATATCACTTGACTTGACTTGAAATTGGTACTGGCAAATTGCTGAGGGTAACGTTTAATTGGTTCTGTTCTTAAAATACGGTCGCTCAAAAGCTCTGCAGAGCTTATGTTCATTGTTTCACAAAGCGACGGTAAATAAAGTTTACCTTTATCATTTTTATCTTTTACATTTACCTCGGACCTCGTGATCCGTAGGTAGACACTTTAACCCAGTCGCTAAAGTTTTAACTCATAGTAGACCTCTAGTATTCAAGTATGTGTAATAGGCTATCAAGCGTATCCTCCTGGTTTATACATATCCTGTATAGCCTCTATATTGATGGAACATACGCTTGTCTCAAATACTATGTCCTACTTTGACAGAAATGATATTCTAAGCCAGATCCAAAATGGCTTCAGGTCAAAGCATAAATGTAAAGCACAACTAATAAGAAAAAGTGGAAATTCCACAGGTCGCTCAACACAACAAAAATGAAAATGTTGCATGCTCGGTTTGAAGAAAATGAATAATTTGATAAAAATGTAAAGTAATGTAAAACCATTTGTAAGGAATGAAAGACATAAAAAATAAACGTCGAAATATTTATGAAAGTATCTTTTGGAGGCATATCACGCAACCAAGCAAAATAATAGCAGACTCATTATTTAAGCCGCTTTGTGGACTCATTGGTCGAGAGGGCTGTGTGGCATTGGTCTGCTGATGCGTCAAGTGTGGTGTGCTGTGTGTTGTGTGCTTGTCACCTTCCGCTTTCAGCCTCCGCCGCTGGATAGCCTTCTGATGAAAAAGAAGCCGAGTGCGTAAGTCTTCCCTGCCAGTACATAGCCTCTCTGCAGACAAGCCCTTTTGCAGTGCTTCCCAGTTGGCGCCACACGGTAACTGAGCACCTTGCGGTCTTAGGCAGAACTGCAGGGGACTCGGAGGAGGTCTGCCCCCAGACATGTGGCATGCCAGGCCCACCGGTGTGTGGACAAGCCCTGATGCCTATGAACAGATCCCCAGCTATGGGACAAATAGCCCCTGTGTTCCAAGGGTAGGGTATGAACTCGGAACTAAGGGTGAGGTAACCCCGACAGAAACATAGTGAGTTGAAGACAGAGGTGCTGGGCCATTGTCACTCTCTTAACAAACCACAGCACCATGCAACAGCGCTATGACTACACAGCCATCCGGTATTCAACATGTGAGGTCCCTCCAGGGAGATTCAGTGCCGGACTCTGAGCCTCGACAGAGTCCACCCACAGCTACTGGGGGTCCCTCCTTCAATCTAAAACATGCAAAGAGAAGAAGGAGGAACATACCAAGGAGAAAAACCAATCCGCATCAGCCTTTCAGGTTGATGCATTGGAATGCGGAGGGTGTCTTCAACAAAAAAGCTGAAGTTGAGCATATCCTCCTTGAGAAAGACATCAATTCTGTTGCATACAGGAAACTCACCTACAACCAGAGAAATCCTTCAAAGTCAGATGATACCAGTGTTTTCGCTGTGACAGAATTGGCAGACGAAAAGGAGGCATCATTGGTCAGGAACAACATCAGTGCTGTCCAGACCAACATGCATATGGATGACTCTGAGTTCCAAGTTCTGAGCCTAAGAAAGAACGAGTTCAATTTGAAACTTGTGAATATATACACTCCAAGTGACAAAGCTCTGTCCCTGGACAAAGTTACAACTGATGAAACTAGGTTCATCATTGTAGGAGACTTTAACAGTCACTCACAAAGCTGGGGATATGACCACCTGGATAAACGTGGAGAGGAAGTGGAGAACTGGCAAGATGATAACAAGCTTAACCTCATTAACAGGCCGGAGGATCCCCCAACTTTTTACTCCAGAAGACATCAGAGTGAAAGGTAGAGACATCAACCGGGTTGTCAAAGACTTCAACGCCAGTATACTAAAGGCTGCTTACAGCGCCATTCCAAGGGGAGCAAGAAAGGACTATAAGCCCTACTGGAGTGATGAGTTGGAGAATCTACAGGCAAAGCTATCAGAAGCCAGGGAGGAAGCAGAAAACAATCACTCACAAGAAAGTAACCTTTCTCTACAGCGAGCCGAGGCAAAATTCCTCAGGCACAAACTGGAAGCACAGAGGAAGAGCTGGAGAAACAAAACAGCATCGCTCAACCTGAAGCGAGATGGCCAAAAGCTGTGGAGATTGACGAGACAGCTGAACGATGAAGACACAGGAAGAGGCTTAGTGTTTTACATGCCTTGCCTTTTTGTTTCCGTTACATGTGTTAGAGTTTTACCTGGAGGGGATTACTTTTATTTACACTGTCCCGTATCTTTGGAACATGATGGGGATAAGAGTGAGGTTGGGTGCGCACCATAAACCGGTTTAAGCTCCCCAGTAGTGTTTTTGCCACTGACCGTTCCAAGGCGGTGCCCCACTGTGTTCCTTTGTTTGTTCGTTTTGTCCTCGTGAGTTGGCTGTGTGTGTGTGGGTGGGGGGGTTCGTTTTGGGGAGGCTGCGTTTTTGGTACGTGGCATTCCCTGTTTGATATTTGTCTTTGTGTTTTTTAGTAACTTTGGAAGAGAATGGTGAACTCTTGACGGGTAAACAAGCGGCAAACACTTTTGCCTCCAACTACAAAGATGTTTCTAACATACCCATCAACAGGGAACGGCAAAGGGAAGCCCGAAGAGAAAAAAGGGAAAGGCAGACAAGCCAAATGACATCAGAATGCATGAAACAGAGTCTTAAACTACATGAGCTACAGACAGCTTTTAGGCAGTTGACGACAAAGAAGTCTCCTGGACCAGATGGAGTCACAAATGAAATGCTGACCCATCTAGGCACAGCAGCAGTTTGCAAACTCCTGGAAATTTACAGCTACGGCTGGACACAAGGACTGCTTCCACAGATATGGAAAGAGGCAGTCATGATCCCCATCCATAAGAAAGGGAAGGATCCAAAGAAGGCTGCAAGCTATCGTCCTATCAGCCTAACCAGCTGTGTCGGAAAGACCATGGAGAGGATTGTGAATGCACGCCTGAAGTACATAGAGACTAACAACCTTTTCGCAACGCAACAAGCTGGCTTCAGACAAGTCCGCTCCACTGAGGACCAGACCACATATCTATCGCAAGAGATAGAGGACGCCTTCCAAGAGCAGAAAGTCGGGCAATCCATTTGGCAAGAGAGACACACTACATGCAGCCACAGGAAAACACTGCAGGAATTACAAGGCAGAGACTGAAACACTCATGAAGGCCGTCTCAATGGTTGAAGACTCGGCAGAAGAAAGCCCCTCAGTCGTCTTTCTCAAAGATGCACTGTCTGTCATGGAAGCTCTGATCAACAATAAAGCTCCGCAGCTAGCCAGGAGAATGCAGAGCCTGAGTATAACCTGCAAAGTAGCACTTCAGTGGATCCCATCCCATTGTGGACTTGCAGGCAATGAAGAGGCAGACCAATTGGCTAAGCTAGGAGCTCAGAACAACCAACAACACCTGTGAGCTACAAAGAGAAAGTGACCATCATCAAGGCACTAACGAGACCAAAGATTTAGGAAGATGCTTTTCATCTCCTTGATCGGTCTGAACAAGTGATGCTGGTCAGGCTTCGCTCAGGGCACAACAAGCTCAATACTCACATGTACCACCAGAAACTGTATGGAGGCATTGAGGATCTGCGGAAAACCACAAGCTTCATTGAGGCTACTGGTCTGACAGTGTAGTCGCGAACGAAGAAGAAGAAGCAGAAGTCGAGAGGGCTTAGACGCTTTCCTACCGAGGTGAAGGCCCCGGGTTCGATGCATGGCTACTCCCATTGCGGTTTTTCTTTGGGCAAGGCACTTTAAAACAGGATCACTCAAAAGCTCTACAGAGCTTATGTTCATTGTTTCAATAAAATTTACCTTTACCTTTACCTTCATGGAAATGCACTGTGTGTGTAATTGAAGGTTCCATGTACAACGCCGTATGAATACACCTACGGGTGTCTCTAAATTTTATTTCGGTACTTGTAACATGTGTAAATGTTGAGTTCTGCTCAACCTGGGGCTAGAGGGCGTGAACGGTAGCACCGTTCATGAACAGGCTCAATCAAACGGAGCCTGCAACATTTTCATTTATGTCGTGTTGGGCGACCTGTGGTTTTCCACTTTTTCTATTTGATTGAGTCTGTTCATGAGAGTGATGGAATGTGCAACACCCCCACGACTCCTAGCACCGGCTAGAGCGGAACGTTAGCATATTTATAATGTCTGTCCGCAATGTTACACTTATACAATTAATAATTTATCGATATTTAGAATTCAATATGGGTTGGATTTGAATTTCTGAGAAACCACCAGGCAGAATTTAACGAAATATCACGGGGACTTTAGTGCCAAATATTCGCATATTATCAATTTTTTGTACCTCGATTTTTCAGTAATGAAAAGTGCAACACCCCTCACTCCCATCCCCAATCCCCGGCTTACGCGGAACACTGTTACAGTAAACTTAAATGCTCTCCGTGTTACCAAAAGTACCAGAAAATATAACAACATTGAATTTACAGTGATATCGAAAATACTGGCGGAGGTTCCTTTGCAACAGTGTTTAAAACTGAGTATATAATAATGTACATGTATGAATATAACATCGACCCAGACGTTCTAATTGTAGTGCTGTCATTTAGGATTAACTGGTATGCGACTTTGATCTTAGAGTTACCCTATTGCAGCTGTTACGACTCACTAACTATAGAGTTACCTTACTGCAACTGTTACGGCTCACTAACTAGTGTTACCCTATTGCAGCTGTTACGGCTCACTAACTAGAGTTACCCTATTGCAGCTGTTACGGCTCACTAACTAGAGTTACCCTTTTGCAGCTGTTACGGCTCAATAACTAGAGTTACCCTACTTCAGCTGTTACGTCTCACTAACTTATCGTTCGATTGTTATTATTGGTATGCTTTATCAAAATGCAAACAATCTTCAAACAGTGTATTCAATTTTCATTGTAAACGTTTCAGTATTTAAGCAGAGATAAAAAAAAACAAGTGTGGAGTTAAAAGAGTTTTGAAATGTATTACTATTGCTTCAGATTAGATGAGACCTAGGTTTACATTTCGTATATCTAAAACAGAAATTGTAAACTGTTTGAAATATTATTTTCTAGCTCTACTGGTGGATTTGTAACCTTGTAAGATGTATGCCCAAATTTAACAAAATGTTGGTAAAAAAGGTGGTAAACCTGTTCGAACGACGCATGTTCGCGGAAGCGAATTTTCAAGATGATTTTCCAAACAACAGAGTTTTTAACTTGGAGGCAGTTGTTTATGTTCTGTCGTATTTTGAATTCATAAGTCATGTGTATCAATTATGAACTCTGTATAAAATGAACTAAAATGTGATTAAAATGTACAAATTTTCAAAATCAATGATTATGATCCAATAGTACCAGCTAGGTGCAAACGATTAAGAAATGCCTTTTGAGTGACTATCGCCTTTATCGTTCCAAGGCGGTGCTCCACTGTGTTCCTTTATTTGTTTGTTTTATCCTTGTGTGTTTGCTTTGTGTGCGTGTGTATGTTGGTCGTGTTAGCGTCCGCGTGCTGGGTTTACGTTTGGGGAGGCTGCGTTTTTAGAACGTGGCTTTCCCTGTTGGATATTCATCCTTGTTTTTATTGTAATTTTGTGTCGTATAAAAAAATTAGAACTTTTAACTGAAAAATGTGACATATATATTTAATAAATAACATAATACATAAGCCATAAGCTTTTAAGTCAAATTGCATGTACGTTATATAAAATATAAAAGGTAAGGGTAGATTTCCCGGAAGCACAGATCATCCCAAGCACAGCCATAGAGCCATGCATAGCAAAGTCGGCCCCAGTCGGCAACACATGGATAAATGCTCAATGATTCCAGAGAATCAGTAAATCTATAACAACACTGAGACATAGTACGGGGTAATCTTTAACAGCTAACACACGGCACTAAATGTCCGCTGTTGTGATAATACAAGATAAGGGTACACAGCCATAGAGCCATGCATAGCAAAGTAGGCCCAAGTCGGCAACACATGGATAAATGCTCAATGATTCCAGAGAATCAGTAAATCTATAACAACACTGAGACATAGTACGGGGTAATCTTTTACAGCTAACACACGGCACTAAATGTCCGCTGTTGTGACTATACAAGATAGGGGTACACAGCCATAGAGCCATGCATCGCAAAGTAGGCCCCAGTCGGCAACACATGAATAAATGCTCAATGATTCCAAGGAATCAGTAAATCTATAACAACACTGAGACATAGTACGTGGCAACCTTTTACAGCTACCACACGGCACTAAATGTCCGCTGTTGTGACTATAAAAGATAACGGTACACAGCCATAGAGCCATGCATCGCAAAGTAGGCCCCAGTCGGCAACACATGAATAAATGCTCAATGATTCCAGAGAATCAGTAAATCTATAACAACACTGAGACATAGTACGGGGTAATTTTTTACAGCTAACACACGGCACTAAATGTCCGCTGTTGTGACTATAAAAGATATGGGTACACAGCCATAGAGCCATGCATAGCAAAGTAGGCCCCAGTCGGCAACACATGGATAAATGTTCAATGATTCCAAGGAATCAGTAAATCTACAACAACACTGAGACATAGTACGGGGTAATTTTTTACAGCTACCACACGGCACTAAATGTCCGCTAGACAAGGGTACACAGCCACAGAGTCATGCATCGCAAAGTAGGCCCCAGTCGGCAACACATGAATAAATGCTCAGTGGTTCCAAGGAATCAGTAAGTCTATAACAACAATGAGACATAGTACGGGATAACCTTTACAGCTGCCACACGGCACTAAATGTCCGCTAGACAAGGGTACACAGCCATAGAGCCATGCATCGCAAAGTAGGCCACTGTCGGCAACACATGAATAAATGCTCAATGATTCAAAGGATCAGTAAATCTATAACAACAATGAGACATAGTACGGAGTAACCTCTTACAGCTACCACACGGCACTAAATGTCCGCTGTTGCGACTATACAAGATAAGGGTACACAGCCATAGAGCCATGCTTAGCAAAGTAGGCCCTAGTCGGCAACACATGAATAAATGCTCAATGATTCCAAGGAATCAGTAAATCTATAACAACACTGAGACACAGTACGGGGTAACCTTTTACAGCTACCACACGACACTAAATGTCCGCTGTTGTGACTATACAGCCATGCATATAATTTAACAACATCAATTTAAGGACAGATGAAAGAGTAATGAAATTGTGAAGATTTTCCTTGGATCTTTGTTTAATTATATATCATATCATAAATGCATCCCGAAATATTATAGTCGCCACTTCGTCTGTCCATATGTGCCCAATCCTACCATTCTTGTTCGCAATTTTCCTCAGCAACTACCGACTGGGATGTAACCAAAACGTAAGACGCACATATTATCTGCACATCCCGGTCGGATTACTTATTGCAATGTTATGGCCCTTTCATTGTATTTTTGAAAGAAAAAAATGTCCTTACTACTTCTCCTAACCTATTGGATGAATTTGAATGAAACTCCATCTGAACGATTGGTTTGATGCCTTGTTGCATGTTTTGGCCCTTCGGTTTTTCGACATAGAGTCTGCATAGAGATTACCTTCAAAACCGACTGCAGGACAATTATTCACATGAGTAATTGATATTGAAAATAGTTGAGCATACCGTCGGGTATTTACCCCTTATATGTTTTTATAATAAAATATGTGGAAAGATATCTTTGAAGCATAGAATGCAACCAATCAACATAACAGCAGACGCTGTTTCACTGAGAGTGTTCATGAGAGTGGAAGAGTGTGCAACACACCCTCGGCCCCTAGCACTTGCTTAAGCGGAAATTTATTTCTGTTATACTAAATATCGATTATTGGGAAAAATATGAAAATTCAATATGGGTTGGATTTGAATCTTTTCCGCGCTCTTTCTGAGCAACCACCAGATGGAATTAACGAAATATCACGTTTATCAACCTTATTTCAACCTTCAGTAACCATAGGAGATACTCTGTTGCTGTAATGCCATTTGATTTTTTTTCTATTTATAGTATATGTTGGTTGGAATATGTGATACTAAGTATGCTTTACTTATGAGGTATACTAGTATTTTTGAAATTTCTGGTTTTAGTTTTGATACATTAGTTAATGAAACACAAATCGATGGGGTAGCTGTTGGGTACAATTCGGGAAATGCTAGATGACAGTTCAATTGAAAAAAAAGCTGCATAATATTCTGTTTTGTTGTAAATACATACTAACACATTTATTTGAAACATAATTTCAAAGGAAATATAAAGGCAATCATTCAAAACACAACACAAAAGACAGATAAATACGATTAAAGTTAAAGAGTTCATTTCTATTATAAGATATACTTTCATTTTTTTTATGTTGCAAACATGTGAATTGGTTCAGAATATATACAAACCAAAATAAATATTTTCAGTTAACAAAATTTTGAACTTCGAAAGTGTCATTTTTCAACATTTCTTTTTTGAATGTTACATATCAAACTGAAATAATCATTTTGAATCCGATCTGTTAAAATTAACTTGAAAAGTTACATAATATGACATAAAGATACATCTCGCCTAAAGAATTAAAGGTTATAGTAGATTTCCCGTAAGCACAGAACTCCTTAAACACAGCCAGAAAGTCATCAATCGCAAAGTAGACCCGCATAAAAAAGGAAATTGTGGTGGAAATATATATACGGCTTGCTTTTATTGGAAATGACGGTTTATCAGGTATACAATCTTACATTTGCCCTGCCACACTATGAAGCGATATGCCGAGACATGAGATTTTTTTCCAACAGCAATCTCTTGCTCAGGATACAATGACAAATGATTATAAGAAGGAGTGGAAAAAAACAAAAAAAACAAAAAACAATAGTGCATATTGAAGCAGATCTCTGTTATGAAACAATTGTTTTTTTCCTACCTACCCTTTGTTTCGCTGATTCAGTGATTGACAGTGTAAACCGATCTAGACAAACTAAGTTTGGCAGCGCTAATTCTTTTGTTTTACTTTTAACATCTTTTGTACTTGTTAATGAAATGAAAACATGCTAACGAGACAAGCAATCGGTATGCAGCATATCCTTGGACATGGGTTAATTTCATATTCCTAAAAGGGTGTAGTCTGAGTAAAAATTTCTCTTTTTTCTGTAAAGGCAATGCCAAATTGATGTGTAGTTCCTTGGAACGACCGCCTCAAAATTTCATGTTTCAGAAAAGATAAATAAAATTCACCCACTTGCAGGTACAGAAAATAAAAGAAACGATTGTGCGGCTGATCAATAACGGCAAAATTATTAGTAAATGGACTTTAAATATTATCTTTATCTTAAAATGACCAAATCCGTTAAATATATGGTCCTCTACTTGGGTTTGGGTCATATCTATTATCTCAGAAGTTGAAAGTATCAAGACTTCGGAACAGTTCACTAAGACTCCAAAATTCATGATAACCTAATATATGTACACCTTTCACATTCTTTCAGCGCAAACTGTCCAGTAGATTTATCGTAATTTCATAGAAATGACAAATTCCTGAACTTTTCAAGACGTACAAATCCATATAGAGTACCTTTTATAGTCAGTTGGTTAGATTAGCTGATTTTCACTTGTCCATCACTTGTTGATTTTGGAAAAACAACTTTTATGATGTTGGAATAACTATAATTCTGTTTAGATGTTTTAATGGACTCTAAATTAACAAACAACTAAATCAAAATATTTGTTGGAAAAGAATAAGTGGACCTGAATATTCACCCTTAGATACCATCAATAGACCTTGACTGGTGAAATGAGCTGTTTGACGTATGTGTTATATGTATCCCAGACAATATACATTTTAAAAGCCTGAAACTTTATAAGATAAATGAAGTGCACCTGCAAAAGACTATCATACCAAGAGAAACACATCCACATCCAAAGAAAAAGTAAACACACAAGGACAAAACGAACAAATTGTGACAGGAAAGGCCGTACCGGCGACAGTAACCATCAGAACAAATCAACACCCTTTGCAATATTTACAAATTTATTTACATAAGATGATTATTAACAATGCATAGATGATATGAAAAAACAACTGATTATAAGAAAGAAAAAAAATCAAAGTTCAGTATCTCCGGATACAAAAGATCTTACAGTTCCATTCTAAAGTGACGTGTCACAGTTCTTTAATTTAATTGCGAACTTTAAGTAGCACAAACAATATCAAAACGTATCTTGAAATAGAGTCCCTTTAAACCGTGAATACGTTGATTCCGTATTGGCTCCCTATGGTGGTAGGTGATTGCATCCCTGAGCTGATTTCAGAGGATAACAAAAATCAGCGTCTTTGCGGTTTAAGGCACAACCATGGGACGAAAGCTCTGCGCTGGGAAAAATCACATCCAGGCGAGTGAAGACAAGTGAACCTCGGGCATTGTACTTCCGGGTTATGACATCACCAGGTAAAATCGTCTGGCGGAAGAAGCTCGATCGAGCATAAATTTCTAGCAAGAAAATAATTCAGACATAGATTCGTCTATAATGTCGGAAGGTGGTGTGCGCAAGGCATATCTAGTCCAGTCTATTTAAAGGGTAATGTCCCGCCAAATACTAAATTTCATGGGATTCACGGTATAGCCGGGGAATCTGACTACTTTGGCGCGGATTTAAATTGACAATTTGAGGCCCATTATAGTGGTTTTGGGGATAAAAACATAAATTACTGAAGTTTATAAAATATCAACTTTCTTATTACTGAACCGAATTTAATAAAATTCACATGGAAATTTAAATTATGAAATACAGAAAAACATGAGAGGTATTTTATGCGTGAAATCTGACATTTTCCTCAATAACTCAAAAATTTACAAAAAGATGATGCAATACCTGCATTTACATTACAGATAAAATAAGGCTCGTATGTCAATTTGTGACACACGTCCCCCCTTAAAAAGAAAATTTATAATTTTCTTAAATGAAAACAAACTGACATACTGAAAATAGCAAACACAAAAGAAAAACACACTGTCACTATCTGTACACCATATAATATACCCACCTGTTTACACTCTACTCAAATAATCTGCGCCTACATTTTCTCTACCGGAATTGCTCTGATACTGATCCTATATGGCTGTAATGCCAATCCCCATCTCATCAGTGGAGTTGCTAAGTTTCGCTTTATTCAAATAAGTGGGGTGGCTGATGATCTGTATCTAATACAAAGTCTTTACCGAACAAATACCGGTGAAACTTGCTACTGCCCATACTATCGCTAAACACTCCTTCTCTATCACTGAGTACTTCTGCCCCCTAGGTAGCAATTTCCTACTAGCATACGCTACAGGTAATTTCTCTCCATCACTTTCCTGAAGCAATACTGAGCCTAAACCTACATCTGAAGCATCTACTCTCAATATAAAAGTCTGATCTAAATCTGGCAACTTCAAAGTAGGCGGACCCATTAAGCTAGCCTTCAAAGTCTGGAAAGCTTTTTCTTGACTTTCACCCCACTCTACAAGATTTGGCTGACCCTTTTTCGTCAAATCTGTGAGCGGAACTGCAATGGCGGCAAAATTTGGGATAAACTTTCTGTAAAATCCAACTACACCTAAGAATGAACGTATTGCCTTCTTGGTTTTCAGTCTCTCGGCATCCTGTATAGCCTGTACCTTATTTGGAACTGGTTCAAAGGTCTGGACATCTATCATGTGCCCTAAACATTCTAACTTCTGAAAACCTATAAAACACTTAGTCGGTTTTGCGGTTAACTTAGCCTCTCTTAGTCTGGTTAACAACTCAGAAAGAGCTATTACATGTTCTGGCCATGTGATTTTTATACACCAGGATATCATCTATGAAGCTATCCGAGTGCCCTAGGTCCTTCAAAACTTCCGCATCAGTCTACAAAACGTTGAGGTGCGTTAACTAATCCAAAGGGCATCTTACGGAATTGAAATAAACCCTTTCGGGTTTCAAAAGCAGTCATGGGTTTAGCCTTTTCAGACAAAGGAACATGCCAGTAACCTTTGCTCAAGTCTAGTTTAGAAAAGTATCTATACTTAGATAGCTTTGAAAACATCGAAAACCGTCAGTTTGTTGACCTGGCGAAAATCTATACAGAACCTTATAATGTTTATTTTTTCCTTATGCGGACAATAGGGGAGGAAAATGGAGCATTTGATTGTTCGATTAACTCCAACTCCAACAATTTTATCTACTTCCTCTTTCACTACTGGTGCGAATGAAAAGGAATAGGATAACCCCTTTACTCTTATCGGATCTGTAGTTGACAACTGAATATCATGTTCAACTAAGTTAGTATTCCAGGAATATCTGTCAGTACATCTGAGAAATTTTCTAACAAAATTTACTACTTCCTGCTTACATTCTACTGGTAACTCTGGATTTACCTCTACATCTTTGTACGTTTCTGTACCCTGCTTTATAGGACACAAAACTATATCCGTTTCTACTCTACTCGAAAACTCATCACTACTTTCATTCGGATCTAATCTGTCATAATCTCTCTGATCTCCTCTACAATAGCTGCTCCAACCTTACTTAATATACCCTTATCTGGTATAGACTTACTATCATCCTTCCTTTCACAGTACTGTTTTAGCATGCTTGCATGAAACGTTTTCAACTTTCCGTCTACATCTATCCTGTAATCTAGTCTATTTACTACCTCTACTACTACGTAAGGACCCTTCCAATGTAACAACAACTTATTATGTTTCGTAGGTAACAATACAAGTACCTTACTACCTTAAACCTCCTATCTCTAGCCTTCCTATTGTTATACTTCTTGTATCTAGCACTACTTTTTGCTAACTGTTGCTGAGCTATCTTACACGTATCCTCCAACTTTTCTTGCAAATCCATAACATACTGGTAAGTGGTTTTAACCTCATCATTCTCCGTTTTACCAGCCCATAACTCTCTTAGCACAGTTATCGGTCCACGGATTGTTCTACCTTAAAGTAACTCAAAGGGAGAAAATCCCAAACTTTCTTGCGGAACTTCACGGTAAGCAAACAACATAGCATTCAAATACCTACCCCAATCTCTAGGTCTCTCACTACACATACGCTTCAACATTTGCTTCAAACTACCGTTAAACTTCTCTACTAAACCGTTACACATAGGGTGATGCGGTGTTATAGTTAACTGCCTTAATGACAATAACTACTAACTTCTGCCATAAGGTCTGACGTAAACTGCGATCCACAATCGGTAAGCATTTCCTCTGGCACTCCTAATCTACTGTACATATCTACTAATGCCTCTGCTACTCTCTCAGTTTAAATTTACTAGGTAGTGCTATAGCTTCTGGATATCTAGTAGCATAATCTACCATAGTCAAAATGTATCTGTTTTTCCTATCAGTCATCGGTTCGATCGGACAACGATGTCGACAGCAACTCTCTTAAACGGAGTATCAATCAAAGGCATTTTTCCTAACGGAACTTTACTTACTCTACCCTTAGCTATAGTACGTTGACAAATACTACATGACTGACAGTACCTTCAAACCCTCTGCCATTACTCTGGCCAGTAAAATTCGCCTAATACCCTATCACTAGTTTTCCTTACACCTAAATGGCCTGACAGTAACGAATCATGTGCAACTTTCATCACAGTTTCTCTAAGACATTAGGTTCAACCAACTGTCTACTTTGTCTAAATTCTGGGCGGTATACTCTCTATATAACAATCTATTCCTTATCTCAAACCTAACTGAACCTTTACCTCTACACTGCTTAATCGTACCTTCCTCAGCCTTCTATCTAAACAAATCTAAAGTGCTATCTTTCTGTTGCTTTTCTAAGAATTTCTCTCTAGATACATCTAAAATCTGAGACGGAACTTTAAGCTTTACTTACTTCTTAACTTTGGCTTGCGCCCTAGTTTCTATTGCTGACGCTAAACTACTAAACTGAGGTTCTACAGCTCCCTCTACATTACCAATTATAACATCATTGGTAGGATTATCTACAACCAACGCCTCTACTGTACCGTTGAAATACGGACAATCAATATCTATTCTAGCTACATCAAGCCTATGTTCACTCCCATCTATGTACTTACATCTACGTGTTTTCTCTAAAAACTGACTTGCTTCTACTAAGTCCCGTTTCACTATCACACATGTACAACCTGTATCTCGCATAGCGATTACATCCCTACCATTACAAGTACCGGGTTTTGTAGGACATGTACTTACACTAAGCATACCTAACTCCTCTACATCACTGAGTTCTATAATACTATTTCCACTCTCTGACCTACTTGACTTACTCCTATCTCTGTCTCTATTTCTTCCTCTACCTCTACTCCTAGATTGGTCACGGCCTCTACCTCTATTTCTATTTTCCTTACTATTTCTATTCGCCCCTTTACTACTTTCCTGTTCCTGCTCTACTTCTAACTCTGCTGCTACATTAGCACTATTACCGCCGTACTTTCCACTCCTACAGTAATATGAGCTATGCCCTATTCGACCACACTTATTACACTTCAGTACACCAAAGGGTTGATAACCTTTACCTCTATTAGCAACATTGCTACTACCTCTATACTAGTGCCTACATTACGACTACTAGGATACTGTCTCTGAGGTATTTCATATGGTTTATGGTTCGGTCCTTTATTGGTTCGATTCACGACATACTTGGGACCCCCACGAGTCTTTGCAAACAAATCTGCATCTTCTGTACATCCTTAGCTTTAATTAACTTCTTACTACTCAAATTCTGGTATAGTTCTCTATTACATACATCTAAAAATTGGTCCCTAAATATAAAATCTAATAATCCTTCGTACGTTTTCTCTACCTTACTCAATCTAAGCCAACCATCTAAATATCTACTTATTCTGGCTAGAAACATCACAAAGGTCTCATTATCACGAGGACTCTCAGTTCTTAACTTTTTCTTATAGCCATCGTCAGTGAGTTCGAACTGACGTAGCAAAGCGGCTTTCAGTTTATCATAATCCTTCCTATCTTCCAACGGAAGCCTATAAAAAACCCTCTCTTGCCGTACCTTTAGAAGGAACGGTAAGTTAAGTGACATATCTCTTTATCCAATCTGCGCAACAGCGTACGTTTCGTACAATTCAAGTACGCATCCATGGAATCAATTTTCTCATCAAGGGAGACATCTTAACCTTTACCTTTTTTTTACTCATCTTTTCTAAGTCTGTCTTAAACTTATGCTCTGTTTCTAATTTCCTACTTTCTGCCTCCTCCTTCTCTGTTTCTAACTTCCTAGCTAACATTAACTTCTCCTTTTCCATTTCTAACTTATCCTTTTCTAACTGTACCCCTAACTTAAGTTCAAATTCCATCTTTTCCTTCTGCAACCTTGATTCTAACTCTAACTTTTCCTTCTCAGCTTCTAAGCTACTTTGTCGTTCATATTCTATCTTTTCCTTCTGCAACCTAGATTCTAACTCTAACTTTTCCTTCTCAGCTTCTAAGCTACTTTGTCGTTCATATTCTATCTTTTCCTTCTGCAACCTAGCCTCTAACTCTAATCTTTCCCTATCTGCTTCTAACCTATCTTTCTCTGCCTCTAATCTACTATGTCTTTCCTCACGTTCCCTAGCCTGCTCTTCCTTAACAAAGTTACGTAACTCCTCTCCTTCATAACCTAACTCCTGTCCTACCTTCGTCAACTCTACTACACTAGTCATGTTTAAATGATTACACTACGTTAACACTATACAACACTACGTACAACAGCTACTAAAACAACCTGAGACACTAAATAAACAATCGTGAGGTAATACTACAATACACTAGTTTAAACTAAGGCTATACAGTTACCACTGAAGCCAAAACAAAGTACTATACTCTACGTATATACTACAATAAACGTCCTCACTAAAATAATAATACACTAAGTTGCGCAACAGTACTATGTGTCAATCAAGGTTGCATAGGCAACAATCAACAATGTATAGTGATAGTAGGCTGCAACAATACCCTAGCCTTATCAAATATCAATCATCTGTAACTAGTGTTAACACTTTAGTGTAACAAATAAAACAAAAATAAACCAAAGTGCTTTATCCTAAGATAAAGTATAGGTTTAACACAACTGTGTAGCACTAAAACATAAGAGTAGGTTAAAAGTATATGCAAGTAAACAAGCTTGCTAACACACACAAATTAAAATACTGTATCTAGTATGTATACAGTACACTAATACCTTATAGGATCACTGGGAGAAGTAGGGCGACGCACAATTAAGAGTGAGTAGGATAACACCCTTGTCAAGGGTGGGTCACTCTCAGCACAGATATATGGTGGCTTAATCATAGAGTGACACAAAATAAACCCAAAAGAAAAATAAAAGGAACGAACTACCCAGAATCTAAGTGTCGTAAACAACTGTCTATCAGTCTGTGACCACAAAGCCTGGGTTTGCTGAAGCTACGGATCTGTCTTGTCTTGTCTGAGGTAAGCCGTCACTCTGAAAATGAATAAACTATTTATGTGTAACAATAGAACAAAACAAGAGGAATCTTTACAAATTATTGCTGCAGTTAAATGGGTGTTAATAATGTTCGAATAGCTACTGTGTCTGGTCGACGAATCCCACTTCTGACACCATTGTGACAGGAAAGGCCGTACCGGCGACAGTAACCATCAGAACAAATCAACACCTTTACATATTTACAAATTTATTTACATAAAATGATTATTGACAATGCATAGATGATATGAAAAAAAAACAACAAAAAAAAAAAACAACTGATTATAAGAAAGAAAAAAAAATCAAAGTTCAGTATCTCCGGATACAAAAGATCTTACAGTTCCATTCTAAAGTGACGTGTCACAGTTCTTTAATTTAATTGCGAACTTTAAGTAGCACAAACAAAATCAAACGTATCTTGAAATAGAGTCCCTTTAACCGTGAATACGTTGATTCCGTATTGGGCTCCCTATGGTGGTAGGTGATTGCATCCCTGAGCTGACTTCAGAGGATAACAAAAATCAGCGTCTTTGCGGTTTACGGCACAACCATGGGACGAAAGCTCTGCGCTGGGAAAAATCACATCCAGGCGAGGTGAAGACAAAATGAACCTCGGGGATTTTTACTTCCGGGTTATGACATCACCAGGTAAAATCGTCTGGCGGAAGAAGCTCGATCGAGCATAAATTTCTAGCAAGAAAATAATTCAGACATAGATTCGTCTATAATGTCGGAAGGTGGTGTGCGCAAGGCATATCTAGTCCAGTCTATTTAAAGGGTAATGTCCCGCCAAATACTAAATTTCATGGGATTCACGGTATAGCCGGGGAATCTAACTACTTTGGCGCGGATTTAAATTGACAATTTGAGGCCCATTATAGTGGTTTTGGGGATAAAAACATAAATTACTGAAGTTTATAAAGTATCAACTTTCTTATTACTGAACCGAATTTAATAAAATTCACATGGAAATTTAAGTTATGAAATACAGAAAAACATGAGAGGTATTTAATGCGTGAAATCTGACATTTTCCTCAATAACTCAAAAATTTACAAAAAGATGATGCAATACCTGCATTTACACTACAGATAAAATAAGGCCCGTATGTCAATTTGTGACACAAATAAAGGAACACATATTTGTGAATGTTGGTCATTACTGTAGACCTTGATAAAACCTATAAATTTACAAAGTGCAAACAAATCAAAGCAAACAAAATGACTGAAACTCACAAATGATACCTTAAGTAAAAACATTAATTTCATCCACTGCTATGAGGAAAAATGTAGCTGATTCCACACACTCGATCTGTAGATTTATACATTGAAATGTATGTAAAGTTATTGATTTTACAGATTATCTGTAAATCACCACCTCCATAGACCTGTTTCTGCCATGCAGAGCTTTTATTTGGAAACGTGTCATTAAAATAGCTAAAATAAGAATAAAAAATGTGAAAAATGTCCCGCTCGCTCGATGGAAAATGTGCTAGGTTCTCAAAAAGACAAAACTGGAAAAAAAATTATTTCGCTCCATCTTTTTGAAAAGTTTAGCCTTACCTCAGGAAAACGAAGACATTCCCAATAAAAAGTATGTTTTGTCACAAACCAAACCTTAAAAATTCCGAAATAATTTTTGTTTTAAAGCAGTTTCGTTACTTCATTCAACTTTTTTGTCTTTTAGGTAAATAATTTCAGCTTTTAGACAGATTCTTGCTGATATAGGATTTGTCCATGCGTTAACTTCAATTAATAACAGTGCTTTCGAATCTTTAGAATACATCGTTACGTGAACTATGTTATATAGTGAGTGGATACATTCATTATACCTGTAAGACAACTAGAATAACATTAAATATACGATTCTTTTTTCTAACATTTTACTGAAACAATAAAAATCTGTTTAACAGTACATATTTACCATGGACATACATATTTGTCAGATTTTTTTTTGCATTTTAAAACGTATCTGTTTAAAAAAACAACTCTGTTTTACACCATTTCCTAAATATCTTATTTTGAAGTTGAACTGTGGACGACAAAATAATGTTTCAATACAGGACAATACATTTAATTACAGGTAAAATGACTTCACTTTATAGATAATCCAAGATTGGAATTTAGAAGAAGCAAAATCTGCAATACACGTTGGGACAAAAACAAATGATGTTTGGTAACGTAGTTCATCATTCTATAGTTTGCAGACTATAAAAGCAAAACTAACTGATTTAAGCAAAAAAACTTCAACATATTTTCTCAAAAATTGTCCACATTTCTGGATTTTGATGTCTATGGCTGTGTTTGGTGTGGTCTATGCTTCCGGGAAATCTACCCTTACCTTTTATCTTTTATTTATCTTTGCACTTATTGGGAGAAGAAGAAGAAGAAGAAGAAAAGAAGAAAAAGAAGAAAAGGTTGAGGTAGGTCAATCAATTCGTGCTAATGTTTTTATATATATATATATATAGTACTATAGCTACCCGAATAAAAAGTCAAAAAATATATATATTGAGTATCCTGAATGCCGAATACGGAATGCCTATAGTGCGCAATGGAGATAAAGTGCGCAATGGTGCGAAATGGAAGTAAAGTGCGCAATGGAGTCAATTTTTTTTAGGAATGATTATTTATTTAAAAGAAATATCATTTGAAGGGTAATTAAATAATAATAATTAAAAAGGAAACACAAACATCAAATAATTATATATTTTTACATGTTATTTTTTATATATTTATACTAAGTTTAAACGTATTTGAATGATATATATATATGATGTTAAAAATATACAAACATATGAATTTAATAGATTTGAAAGTAATCATTTACAACATGCTGCAAATCGTAAATGCAGTTTAATTTCATTTTTTCTTAAACAGAAATAATATATTTAAAACAAACAATGCGATGAAAACATAGCAAAAACATTTAGATTCCATACATTTTTAAACATATCGGCTCTAAGTCTTTTTTAAACTTAATAACAATCAAAAAATAATTTTTCTATATCAATATTTCCTGGAGTACAGACAAAGTTCAGAACAACAAACAACTGAACTTAAACAAATAAATTACGTTAGAACAATATATACAAACATTTGATTCTAGAAAGATTCGAACCTATAATTTAACATTTTGAAAAAAAATATAGATAGACAGACAGACAGACATACAGATAACTTCATTTCGCCTATGGTATTATACAATACTACGTTAATAGTTTTATTTCTCTAAACAATTTTCCCAAAAAGGTTATAAATTATATTTTAAACATACAAACACGCGTATTTGAAACTCACTATAAAAACATGCTAAAAGTCTACTAGTTTAATATCAATTGTAAATAGGAAGAATCATATTTAAAAGGAAAAAATGGCAAAAACATGTAAATCTTAATACATCTTTATACAGATAAGATAAGAAATATAAAATGATATGTTTAATAACAATAGTATGGTACATATAAACAAAAAAAATATAATATTTACACACTGCTCAGTAAACACATGACTCTTTATTTATGGCCAAAGGTATATTGTATATGCCGATATGCCAATAAATCTGAAACTATAATGTGTTAACATTTTTCAGAATAATTTGTACTTGTATATCTAAGAAAGGCGATAATACAACTTGGAAAAATCGTAGCATTAGGATATTTAATCTCAAAGCTTACTTAATTACTCTTTTATACATTAAAAGGCATTATATAGCGATAATTAGATCAATAAACACGTGCGCTCTTTCTTGATGTAACCAATTAAAAATAGCGTGAAGTACTTACCAGATGAGTGATTTAATCAGTTAGCATAGGTGTGATAATCCTGATAATTCAATTATACACCTTAATCAGTCGGCAGTTTATTTTTAGACAAAGCACTTTACCTCCATTTCGCACCATTGCGCACTTTACTTCCATTGCGCACTATAGGCGTACCGCGGAAGGAATACGGGTGACGTTTTTTATACCTTGTACTCTCTGTGACGTCATTATGCAGACGAAGTTCGAAGCGAACGCACGTTCAAAAAGGAACAGCACGCTAGTAGCACGTAAATAATCAGCTGATTCACGTTATATTTGGCGGTTCCTTCTGATATCACAACATGTACGTAGTACAGTTAATTGGTTTGGTATATTAACGTAGAAGAAAAGGAATAATGCAATCAAATAATAAATTTCCAGCTGTCAAAACTCATAGACACTGGAGGCGGGGTGGGAGCCTTCCTTTTCCGCCCATGTCAGATGTCGGGCAAAATTCACAAACTGGGCACAGTTTTCGGTTATAAAGCATGTGTTAGTTCAACAAAGAATTTCCTATTATTTAAAAAGTGAATATTGCTTACTTCAGCTTCAAGAACACAATCGACTTCCAGCAATCCTGGTCAAGACAACCAGAGAATATCAGAATTGAACCATGCCTGGCGTTGCACATAGGCACTTGATTTTTTGGGCTAAGCTCCTGCACTGCAGAGCGCGCGCGCGCCAACATATATTGTACCATGTCATGCTCTGTAATTCAACCTACCTATATAAAACGTGAAAAGTCCACAAATCTCCCATTTAAGAAATGACAGATTTTCTCCTGTTACTTAAAAAAAACTAGTAAAAAGGTGAAAAGTCCACAAATCTCCTGTTTAAGATATGACAGATTTTCTCCTGTTACTTAAAAAAAACTAGATAACAGGAGAAAATCTGTCATTTCTTAAACGGGAGATTTGTGGACTTTTCACCTTTTTTATTAATTTTATATAGGTAGGTTGAATAACAGTGCATGACATGGTACAATATATGTTGGCGCGCTCTGCGCTGCAGGAGCATAGCCCAAAGATTGGGTGCCTATGGCGGGGCGTATGTTCTTCGTGACTATTTGATAAACGACATTGTGTCTGAAATCATTAGTCCTCCATCTCTGATTCATGTGGGGAAGTTGGCAGTTACTTGCGGAGAACAGGTTTGTACTGGTACAGAATCCAGGAACACTGGTTAGGTTAACTGCCTGCCGTCACATGACTGAAATACTGTTGAAAAACAGCGTTAAACCCAAAACAAACAAACTAGTTGGGCTAGCCCCTCACCAATGTTTGAGCCTTACTCAAAGCGTTGATTTCTTCATGTGAGGAAGCCATCCAGCTTTATGTTAAGACAATCAAAATAGTTACAAAGTCCTCAGACATTTAAAGTGGATAATAATTTACTGAAAAATACAAACGCATGCTGTTTAACAGTCATGGATGATGGAGAAAGATTCCAGCGTGAAACAAACCTGCAGCAATGATAAAAATGCTGAGTGTAGAAACAAGCAGCTCAAACCATTCTGCCACCACAGAACATGTCTAATGATGATAGTATATCTTTGTATACCACTGATTATACTGTCATGTCCAGGCTCTGTTGGACAATTGGAATGTGCAATACTGAGCCCGGATGAATTTTCTTATTCCTTAGACAAGAAAACGGTGTTAAAAATCTTAACGTAACAGGGGTCCTGAAATATTTTCAGAGTCTACTTGTCCAGGGACAAGTTGGGCCCACAAATCCACTTGTCCGTACCAAAGAAGAACTTGTCCGTACTTTTTAGTTTAAAAAGGAAAGGATCAGCATTATCATTACTAAATAAACAAATAATACAAACATACACTTCTGTTGACTTCTATTTTGACTTGTATAAAGTTTTTATGTTATGACTAGAACCATCCATTTGAAAATATGTTATAACTAGCAAGCTAAGTGACTAGAACATCCACTTGAAAATGTGTTATGACTAGCAAGCTGAGTGACTAGAACATCCACTTGAAAATATGTTATGTCTAGCAAGTTTAGTGAGTAGAGAGTAATTAAGAACACTTGAACACATGCCATTGACAAAAATAATCTCAGTATGCCTAGAACTTCTACCCTGGTCCCATAACATTCACCCTGAAATACTGCACTGGTCTTTCAAGGGTCCTGAAATAAGCTGTCCGAGTTGTTAAATGTCAAAACAATCGACTCGAAAAATTAAGCCACAAATTTTGGCTACTAAACTTTTTTACATAGCGCCAACCTAGCTAATCGATTTTCTGAAAATCAAAAATGAAAGTAGATAATAGGAATCCCCAGACTGGCACTCATTTTCAACTTCACGGTATAATTTTCCAATAATGATCATTAAGTATAGGAGTGCTGTTGTCTACGGGATATATACAACGAGCAAAGCGAGTTGTATATATCCCGTAGACAACGGCACGAGTTGTCTATCCGATTTAGACCACGTGACAGAAAAACTGCAATTATTGAAAACTCTCCTACGCGTTCTATAGAAATTAGGATTAACGTGTTTTTATAAGAGTAATATCATCTTTGTACCGTTAGCGCTTAATTGTCAGTAGGGCATATGAAAGAATGCAGGTTATTTGTATAAATTCAGTTTTACTCAAATACTGGATTTACTAAGATTTAACGTTCATTAACACTTTGAGTCATTTGCAATCACAAAATTAATGCTAAACAGTTAAATATGGATTTCTCAAAAATACTCAAAATTGGACTGCATGCTGAACAATAAGTTTTTGTGAGGAGTTTGCATGTTGGCGAAACACGATGACAGATACGTTGATTCGTTGATTCAAGAAGATAGCCAGGTTATTTATTTATTTATTTAGTTAGTTCTTTTTTTATTTGTTTACTTTGTTTATCAGGATATAGTTAGTGCGTAGATGCTCGTAGGACTACGAATACCTTTTACTATATATCGCGCCCTTCTTGTAAGAATGATGTAGTTGTTTTACTTTCTAACTGGGCCAAGTTGTTCGAAACTTTAATGGACTGTAATTTAGTTTAGTTTAGTTTATACTAATTTGTTTTAGCTCTATTTTGATGAAAGCTTTAACTGTTTAAGCTTATTGTAACCACTCTCGAGTCCGTTTCCTATGAAAACTAGTACTGGGGTCATATGAAAAGTGATGGTCGTGACCCCAATGATGCTCGAACCCACGACCACTGCATTAAGCTGTTAAACTAACCGCCTGTTAAATTTCTATTTATGATACTAGTCTTGGTGGGTGGGAAACACTAATATGATGTTTTAATTTTACTGTAAAGATGGTTTAGTGTTTATAATCCTTAACAAGTGCATTTGATTTTCTAAGTTTTCTAAACTGTCGAAATCTACTGATAAAGTCAATCGACCGTTAACTCAATCGCCTGTTAAAGTTTCGAACAACTGGATCCAGTTGATTACAAATGTAAAGATCATGCTGACATGTCTTTTTTATAACAAGTGAACATAAAAAGTTACAACTGTTGGAAACGTTTCAGTGAATGTGTAAATTACGTTTTTACCCAGTTGGTTCTACACTACAAATATGTAGTTTATTGTAATTCATTTTTATTGATATCTAATAACATGGGGTCATTTTTACAATATTAATATTTAGACGTTGTCAACTGAATTTACCTCCAAGTCAGTCTTATTTTTTATCCCATTGATAACTGGTGAGAATATTGCAAGGTCATTTAACTCCGGCATTAGCCTGTATTGTTAGATGGTAAATTGGCACGAAATTGACGCGTTTTTTGCCCAAGTTTCCCCCGATATATATACAACGCTACTGTTGTATATGAAATATAGACGGGTACAAGTCTGCTTTGCGATTGGCTATTTACGGATTATCGTGGTCTAAATGTAGTAAACCAATCCACGTGTCTATAAATGGCTGCATACATTTTTGTTTTGATAATTTAAGGGTCATAACTAGGGCTGTCATCGATAGAAACGATATCGATGTATCAACGATATTTTTTTGTCGATCGATGATCGATTCCCATTTTCAAAAATCGATATTTTAAGGAGAAAAAAACTACCCAAATAAACACGCAGACCCTAAAAAACAACTAAAGTTCACAAAGTTGTAAACTTGGATAAATGCAAAAAAAGGAGTGAAAGCAAAATAAAAATGAAAGATGTTATTAATTTTTATGTATTTCTTTTACTTCATAAATACAAATACAACACAATCAAACAGAAATATGGAAATTAGGCAATAAAACTTAAAATAGCATTTACAGGAAGGTATATAGTATCATATGAACAAATATGTCGTTAATCTAACTTAATAATCGATATATCGATGTATCGTCTATATTTGTCTTCTGATATATCAGTATCGTCGATACGCCTAAGACCCAATCAATGACAGCCCTAGTCATAACTGATCACAAACAGATTAGATATTGCCTTTAGGCATGCGGAAATCACAGATGGCGCTGATTAGTTTCGTTTTCATAAAATGTTTACCACGGAAATTTTACTTGTCCCCGGACAAGCCAGCTTCTAAAAATTGCTTGTCCGGACCGAGGAATCCACGAATCGGGCAACTCAGGCAGCTTATTTCAGGACCCTGCGTAACCATAGTATTGATAGTAAACGGTTTTGGAGACAAAGAATGTTGAAGCTTGACATTCCTTCTCGATTGTTTTCTGTTTGAAGTTTATTTATCAATGCCACCCCATAAGGTGATACCCCCTTACAGAAGAAAAAGGGCTGCCGCGTACTCTTGCTGTGTACATACAGCGTATTTGACGCGTACATAATGTGTACTGAAATCAAGGGCTTTAAATAGTACGCAGGATATACACCCCACATACACCGATAGTACGTTTGTAGTACACTTTTGACATGCAAATGAGCTCTGCCGCGTACTACTTGCTGCGTACATGCTGTGGACTACATAGTACGGGAAGTACACCGGAGAAATAGTACGTAGCATGTACCCGGCACATACACTTTTCACATGCAAATGAGCCTGCGGTGTACTACTCCTGCGGCGTACATGCTGTGTACTCCTGCTGCATATTACATGCTGTATACTCCTGTGGTGTACATGCTATGTACTCTTGTGGCGAAACTGCTGTGAACAGGTTTTACTGTGCATGTGCAGCCTTTTCTAAATCAAACAAAATTCATAATGCTCAAAAATACCATATTTAGTTTAAAATCAACAGTTTTATCCCTTTTCCAATCATATCGCCCCAATCCGCCCTTATAGCTTATCCAATGAAACGCCTCAATCCGCCCGTGCTGTCTACAAACGATTCGCCTGAAACCGCCCGGATAATGCGCTGTTTAATATTCGTCTTTTTCGGATTGAAAACGACGAAAACTTATTGGTTTAAAAGTTTAATTCGGTTGGGAAAAGTTCATTTTACGATCATGCCCGAGTTTCGCTTTCGAAACATTACTATTTATACAGCAAATTTTGGAAATCCCCAACTCATTTTCAGAAAATAAAATTGTACATGTACCAAAATGGCGGATAGCGATAGAGAATTCTAAAGATTTTGTCCAGAGGATATTTATGAAATTTCACGTCGGGATCAAGATTTAGATGTGGATAATAGTGATATTTCGTCGGATGATTTATCAAGTGACTCCGATTTGTCAGAAATAGAGGAATTATACGCGTGACAATTAGAAAATGACTCGGAAATTGACACCCCTTTGAAAGACCTACGACCATTGATGAATTATAGAAATTTGACTCGTATATTTCATCGAGGTTTGTTAAGGACTTTATTCGTGAAAGCGAACCAAATTTGACTGAAATTTCAAATAGATTTTATAAATTTTTTGACACGATGTTCAATCCATTTTTTTTTAATGATTGCTGAAGAAACCAAATTTTTATTGATACTGCCAGTATACTGGTCGGGCAAGAAATTCAACATAAACAATAATATTTGGGACGGAAAGGTGGATGATGTTAAAGGAAAAAGAAACAACAAATGAAATGCAGACTTTTTTACTCGGTAATGATAAATCATCGGAATCCATAACCTCACGTGGAAGATTTCTGGAGCTCCGATGACCGACTTCGAGTAGTGCGTTTTTGTAAAGTTTTACCAAAATCATGCCTATTCAATGTTGGCCTAAGTTGAAAAATCATCTCAAATAACCGTGATCAGCCTGATCCGACTGACAGTATTGCGACAGGTTATACAAAGTACACATGTGTAGCAGAAATTCAAGAGTCTGTTGACGAAGCATTGATTGGTTTCAAAGGCCGGTTTTAGCTGAAACAGTAAATACCTAACAAACCGACAAAATGGGGACTCAAATCATGAATGTCAGCAGACTCTATATTTATTTACTTATTTATTATGTCTCCCCCAGGAGACATATTGTTTTTGCCCTGTCCGTCCGTCCGTACGTACGTCACACTTCATTTCCGAGCAATAACTGGAAACCCCTTTTTACCTAGAACCCCCAAACTTCATAGGTTGTAGGGCTGCTGGAGTAGACGACCCCTATTGTTATTGGGGTCACTCCGTCAAAGGGCAAGGTCACAGGGGGCCCGAACATTGAAAACCATTTCCAATCAATAACTAGAGAACCACTTGACCCAGAATGTTGAAACTTCATAGGATGATTGGTCATGAAGAGTAGAGACCCCTATTGATTTTGGGGTCACTCCGTCAAAGGGCAAGGGCACAGGGCCTGAACATTGAAAACCATTTCCGATCAATAACTAGAGAACCACTTGACCCAGAATGTTGAAACTTCATAGGATGATTGATCATGAAGAGTAATACCCCTATTGATTTTGGGGTCACTCCATCAAAGGGCAAGGTCACAGGGGCCTGAACATGGAAAACCATTTCCCCATCAATAACTAGAGAACCACTTGACCCAGAATGTTGAAACTTCATAGGATGATGTACATGCAAAGTAGATAACCCCTATCGATTTTGGGGTCACCCATTAAAGGTCAGGTCACAGGGGCCCGAACATTGAAAACCATTTCCGGTCAGTAACTTGAAACCACTTGACCCAGAATGTTGAAACTTAATAGGGTTATTGGTCATGCAGAGTAATACCCTAACGATTTTGGGGTCACTCTGTGAAAGGTCAAGGTCACAGGGGCCTGAACATTGAAAACCATTTCCGGTCAGTAACTTGAGAACCACTTGACCCCGGAATGATGAACTTCATAGGATGATTGGTCATGCAGAGTAGATGACCCCTAACGATTTTAGGGTCACTCTGTTAAAGGTCAAGGCCACAGGGGCCTGAACATGGAAAACCATTTCCAATCAATAACTTTAAAAATCTCTCGACCCAGAATGTTGAAACTTCATAGGATGATTGTTCAATGCAGAATGAACGCCCCTATTATTTTTTGGGTCACTCCATTAAAGGTCAAGGTCACAGAGGCCTGAACATTGATAACCATTCCGATCAATAAAATTGAGAACCCTTGACCCAGAATGTTGAAACTTCATAGGATGATTGAACAGCAGAGTAAAATGACCCCTATTGATTTTGGGGGCAGTCTATTAAAGGTCAAGGTCACAGTGGCCTGTTCATGTAAAATCATTTTTTGGAAATAACTTGAGAACCACTAGACCTACAATGTTGAAACTTAATAGGATGATTGGACATGCAGAGTAGATGACCCCAAATTTTTTTTGAGGTCACTTGATCAAGGTCAAGGTCACAGGACCTGAACAGTGACTTGAGAACCAAATAGCCGAGAGTGTTGAAATTTAGCGGGATGACTGGACATGCCAAGTAGATATCCCTATTGCAGCCAACCATCAGTGTCTTTTTTGACTTTTCGCTCCTGACCCCTATTGACTTCTTGCCTATAGGACTTTGCATTGGGGGAGACATGCGCTTTTTTACAAAAGCATTTTCTAGTTTATTATAGTTTTCATGCTGGCAATCTCATAGCAAATTTTCAAAGAAACATTTGGTCAGGTATCAAACTGAACTATTTGCATATGTATAAAATTTGTTTTAATTTTGTGATTTTTTTTCTTTTAATTTAATAAAAAGTACAAAAAAAATGTAAATATTAATGGGAGATATTGTTTAGTCATGGATATAGACAAACATTGTAACTGTAATGTATATTATACATTTATTCATTTACAGCATATAGTATATATTTTATGTGTTTAATATATAATTATTAATGTATTGCGAGTGTTGTACATTATCAGAATTTAATTGTGCATAAATAATGTAAGTGTAAGATATGATAAAATGGAAAATAAAACAATAAAAAAGGAATTCAGATCTGAGGAAATCAGCAAATATCAACTGAGTGTCAATGACTGGAAATTATTAGTGTTAATTGAGTGGGGATTAAATAGACATACTCCCCACTAAGATCTTAGTAAGTGTCATCTTCTGTAAGTTTATTTAATTATCTCCCAGCCTGTGCATGTGTTGTTATGTTTTTTGCATGGCCTTTGTTACTTTGAATAGTTTTAAGTGACACACCCCATCATTTTTATGTGAATAACTAGCAAAATATTATCATAGGCAAATATCTCTAGTAATGAACAGAATGAAACTTTTTACACAAGCGGAATTTATACCTGCCCGAGGCTATTTGCAGAATACATAACATTGTAATTTCTTCGAATTGGTGATTTTGAACGATAATCGGGTTTTTGTTTCAAAATTGAGAGTCGGGAAGGTTATTAACATTACTCAGCGTAACTATTAGATACGTATTTAATCTTTTGATAATATCTTTTAAGGGCAAAAATATATGTGAATCATCAATTTAAAGTTAATGAATTAAAAAAAGTGTATTTTTTAAAATTCAAAGATTTTTTATTCAAACATGTAATTTAAAATAAAATTTTTATTTAATTTTATAAACACGGAATTAGATCATCGCACATGTATATATCTGATATGCATTAGGCCAGAGTTTTTTTATTTTTCGTTTTACGGGAGCGCCGGTCCTAAATATTGCAAAAGTGGAATAAAATTAAAATTCATTTTCCCGAATTTTATTTTATTTTTTCCGCCGGTCGGTTGTTTACAGCCGCAAAGAAAATAAAATTAGTGTATTTTCACCTGGACGTAATTTCACAGGAAGGGAGTTTAACGCGTGCAAAATCTCGTGTTTTGCTGTACATTTGTCGGCATTAACAGGGTGTAAAATTCCACTCGCCTGCTCGCATCGGCGAGTTAAGTCTGAGTAGGACGAGTGGACCTCGCTGTGTACTCGACCGATCGGGCGAGTGGTTTGTTTACGTCCTTACTTTACCGAAATTCAGAAATTACATCTACAAAACGTCAACAAACTTTGAGATGGTTCAGTCGCTACCTGGATTGACTGGAATTTACCCGCGAATCGTAAAGATATCAAAACGTCATGCCGGTAATTTTCCATTCCACAAGCACGTGTGACCTATCGTAACATCTAATTTACATTGACACGTACACAAAAACCGTGTGCAGTGCATTCATTTTTTTAATATTTTCGCTTCAAGTTTTCAACACCCCTTGAGAAATAATACTTTTTGAATTCTATAATGATTTTAATAAGATATCGACAGAAATGTAGGCAAAATTCTATAAAAACGGTCGAATTTTCAGATAATCATTTGTAAAAATTCAAACAGCGCGATCTTAGTTACTTATTTCTTTCTTAAAGTAAATAAATGATGAATACTAAGGGCTTAAAATTCAGACTTTTGACCAGAAAGTACAAAAAACAGAATAAAAAAATCTTAAATAATGAAAGAGCGGCTGCGATTACAATACATGGACTAAGACGATTTTTGGCAAACAGATTTCTGTTAGTGCGGCAGAATAGGTTACGTGACCTCGTGAACGTAAGTAGAAATGCGATTTTAAAATAAAGCAATGTGATGTCACTGCGGTTTTTAATAAGTTTTAAATGAATCTTTGTACATGTATTTTTTGACCAACAATTTAAAAGTTTTGTAAATTCCTTGAGGGCAAATAGGTCACAGAGGTAGGATATCCACTATAGTAACTATCGTTTGAGACATTTACCTTTTATACGGGATATAGCACATTCGCTTTTGATAACAAATTAAAGAAGAAATTTTTATTGATTTCTATTTCTCAGCAATTTTTAGAACCGATGCGGTACGATCAGACAGTGATATGTCACATGGCGCGAAAACATGACGTAATGTCATGACAATCTCGAGCAAAAATACCGCTTTGATCTCCGCTTCAGATGTCAAGATACTGACACACTTCTTTTAGCTCTTAGAGGGGGTGTAAATTGATCATGAAAACAAGGTCAACATTACTTAGTTTATCACTGAAATACCGATAATCTTTAACGTTTTTTTTCTCTCTTTCTACACGGGTGGATGGACGATGATTGTGTCCAAATTTTTTTAGACACTTTTCAAACTATATATTTTTCCGGAAATAATAATATTGTACATAATAATCCTTTCATAAAAGTGACAGTAATAAAAGTATTAAATTGTCTAAAGATTGTCTTACTCGCATTTTGTTTTCAATAGATTCAACTTACAAGTTTGCCATAGAAAGGTAATACAATATCAAAGGTGCTTTGACATTAAATTTTATTCAAAACATTAGTTGTTTGCAGAACAAATAAATGTTTGTAACAGCAGATTTTTTTTAACATTTTTATTTCAATGGTGACCCCTCACACTTTACACAGGCTTGGGACTGTCTGGCATAAAGCAGCTGGTAGTGTTGGCAAAATCTCAGACAGATGGTCCATTTCTTTTGTAACTTCAATAGAATTCATAAGTGTATAAAGAATAATAAAGAATACTTTTTTATTGGAGACAATATTTTGACAAAAAGTGATTGCAAACTTCAGTACTTGAACTTAGTGTAGTATAAAAAGGTGCAAATTACAGAAGCAACTTCAGTACTTGAACTAAGTGTATTATAAAAAGGTGCAAATTAAAGAGTTAAATGAGGTAAATTTTCAGATTACTTTTTGCTAGATTATCTTTCGTTTTTCATCACTGAAAAAAAAATCTTGCCCTCTGCACTGTGACTGTTATTCAAAGTTATTAAATACTTTATTTTGCTGATAAAATCCAGTATATTATGAGCTGGCATAAACTGTTAAGTTAGCTCGTTAAAGATGATATTGGTGAAAGATACAATAAGTAAATATTATGTATAAAAAGCAGAGGTTACACAGATGAAGATGCAAGCAAACCAAACCACCAAAACTACTACACTACTAGGCCACTTTATACCAGACGTGTTTAGTCTCTACTTGCTGTCACTGAAATTTACTGTGGCTGTTGTAACAGATAAAATAATTTTTGTCTTCCACTTAAATTAAGTAAAACAAGCTTTCTGAATTTTAAAGACTTGCCAGTGTGAGTTACAGTGCCTGAAGCAGTTTATTCACAAGCATGCATGAAAATTTTATTCAATGTTCATCCTGTATAAATGGCTTTTATAGTCTTAAAACATAACAATACATCACAATATTAAATACTGGACACAAACACAAGTTAACAAAACTTGAAACGAAAGTTAATCAAAATAAAAAAAATCTTAAAAAATTCTATTTTATTTTTATTTTTTTCCGAGATGCTCACTTTCAAGCTTTTTATTTTTATTTTTATTCCCTCCTCCCCCTGCTCATTTTTCAAAAATCTCCCGTAAAACGAAAGATAAAAAAACTCTGGCCTTATATTTGAAATTTCTTCACAATGGTGATTTTGAGTGATAATGTGGTATTTGTTTCAAACCAAGAGGTATAAAATCCATTTTTTTAGCTCTTTGTTTCAAAATTGTCAGGAAGCATGTTATTCCCTTTACTCAGCGTATTTTCTAAATACCGGTATGTATTTTTCATATAGGGCAAACTATATGTGTATTTCGGGTATCCTTGAACGAAGTGTCTTTTCAATTTAAAAAGTATTTTAATATTATGGATCTGTGGCCTAGAAATGCATTTTACTTTAAAATGATGTAAATTTCGATTTTGAATGGTAATATATATGAATTATCAAAATTTATAACTTCATGTAAATTTCGATTTTGAACGGTAATATGAATTATCAAAATTTAAATAACTTCATATTCATAATTTAGATTTAAAGTTAAAAGTGTTTAGACAAGAGCCGTAATAATTGTCCCTAGCTGCGGGGCACGTCAGACAATCAGACACTAATCCAATTAATTACCGTAATATACAGAAATACGAGATGTCAGCATTTTATATGACAGTGCGAAAGTGATGCTTGATTGGATTTTTATCATGTACAGATACGCAATAATTACAATAACTGTTTTCATATTTTCCCATTACTTTTAAATGAAGTATATGAAAAAGAGGGACTCGAAAAAAGAGTAAACTGCAAATGTATCTTTTAAACTAAATATTACTTTCAATGTCCATGTGTTCTTTTTACACGTACAATATTCAAGTTTAACTATGAACATGTAGTTCTATATGTTAATCAACTTCATGCTATGAATGTTACATTTTAATGCAATGAATAATTGTACCCCCCCCCCCCCCCCCCCCCACCCCGACAACAAAGTTGTAAGGGGGGGTATACTGGTTTCAGGTTGTCTGGCCGTCTGTCCGTAGATGCAGTCTTGTGCACACCATCTCTCCTTATCCCCTTGACACAATTTAATGAAACTTCACACAAGTGATCAGTACCAACAGTAGTTGTGCATGGGGCATGTTAGGTTCTTTTAGAAAAAAAATTTGCAGAGTTATGGGACTTTGTTTTTTTGTTACTATACTATATACATAGACACAATCTTGTGCGCACCACCTCTCCTCATCCCCTTGACACAATTTAATGAAACTTCACACAAGTGATCAGTACCAACAGTAGTTATACCCCCACCAAACATGTTTGAGGGGGGTATATATTATTATTATACCAGATTTGTTGAGCGCCCTTTTCATATGTAAATTGTAATATACGTTCAAAGGCGCTTTACAGTTAAACATGTGACACATCGCAGATATGTAGGAAAATAACAAAACATGACATATGCAATCACAAAACTGAAACTGAACAATTTGATTAAACGCCTTTTTTATAAAAGATATTTTCAATGGCGTTGTACATAAGGGTGGTTTTCAAAATAATGAAGCTTTTTCTTCTCTCTCACCTTACTTTAATTCAGTTCAGTTTTAGAATGTGTTTTGGAGCAAATTATATCCAAATCAATGTAATCAATAAGTGTGTGCAATTTTATCTTGATGGCTCAAGCAGTTTTAAAGTTATATTAAATTATATAGCCAATTTTGTCCCCTGTGCACCCAAAAAAGTGTGACATTTTATATGAAGTATAGTTTTCAACAGTGGTTTACTTTTTAAAATCATGCTTTATTGTTACAGCTTTGACTTTTTTATGTAACTTAAACTCTGCACATTTAATAAAATACTTCTTTTTCATTACATACATCTTATTGTTACCAAGATTTCACATCTTGTGATGGAACCCCCTTCACAAAAAATAGTGAAAAAAATACTAAATTAAAATGTTGAACACTACAATTTCATAACCTTATTACTTTTCTAAAGTCTTAATGTTTTTCTAAGATCTTTATCCTTTCAGCTGTATAGACACAGTATGATTTTTTTCTTTAATAAATCTACTTTCTCAGAAACTTGATGAATTTCTATACACCTAAAAATGTCCCCTGTGCACCTTTTCAGTTGTTAAGTGTCAGATTTCTTTATTCTTTAAATAAAATGGATTTACTTTATTTTCCTTGAAGGGAGTTACAATAGATACAAAAGCAGGTTCAACTTCACATATTACAGACTGTTAAATATTCACAAAGCCAAAATTGATGTCCCCTGTGCACCCTTTTTTTACAAATATCAATTATCATAGCATTTCAGTAATTTGTGGTGGCAGTTCTATATTCTTAGCAGTGTGAATGCAAAATTTAGGCATTACTTGATAATATAGCATTATATAAGAAACCCTGGACAATTTAAAATTCATTGTTTGCATTTTTTTCTGAAGTTGCCAATTTTCAAGTTTAAAAGTGGAAACATCAATTTTATTGCTTCTTAAGATCTTAAGTTTACCTACATATGTAAATGTTCACTAGTAAATATTGTGTAGTTAAAAGAATTTTACTTACCATTAACATATTCTATGAATAAATATTTTGACACAATTTGTCCCCTGTGCACCCTTTTTAGTAAAATTAAAAAGTATGTATGAATTTCACTATTCCGTTTTATCATGCATGGCATTTTGTCATTTTTCTACTCTGAATAAGCAGTTCATGTAAACTAAATGATTTCAATGTGTTAGTTATGTTTAAAGTCACTTATTTTTCATTTAAAGCATTACATTCTGTTGAATTTTCATGTTTTTGTAGTGAAAATTTTCAATTTTGTAGTTATTTTGTGGAATAAAGTAATTTTTTAATAGCATTTGTCTAAAGTTGATTACCATTAGTCTTTTTATGAATAGAAAACTAATAATGGATGAATATTACACTGATCTTCAGTATGTGTCCCCTGTGCATCTGTAAAATAACTCAATTTTGAGTTGACAATTCTAGAAATTAGAATTACTGGACATTCTTGAAATTTTGCATGTGGTTTATAAACATGCAAAATGTGAGAAACAAATAGGTTTTATAATTATATGTTAGTTATATTGCATTCAGCAACAACTTTTCTAGGTAAAGTTTTATTTTCATGTCAGATTTGTGCAGAAAGGGTGATTTTAAAAACCAATGTCCACAAACATATGATTAAATAAGTTTCAAACCATACACATACACCCATTACTTATCATTTATGTTGAAAAAAAATACCGATATACATATTTCCTTGTCATAAAACCATGCAACATTTTTCATCCATCTTACTGGAAATTCACTGAACTTTCGAATTAAAGGCTGAAATATTTCTGATTGGCATTTCTCAACACTTTCCTAAAGTTATTTCCTTCAACTTTGAAGTATTTGCTATCACAAAAAATAGGTGACCACCATAAAAATTGAGTTTGAATTTTTAACCCCTATGTCACACTTTTGCTTCATTATTTTGAAAACCACCCATAATAATAAAAAAAACCAATAGTTATTACAACAATATCATAAATGAACAATGATAATATTTAAAGCCTTATTGTAACAAACAGCCATGACCACACCCCCCACCCCAAGGTCGTTTTACCCCTATTGCCAATACCAGTGCTTTAAACATCTGGTACGCCCAGACGGGCTGCATATAGTGGTTCAACCTCCCGGTAAATGGTGCCATCATGTACTGTTTTAGATAGAAATACCACACATTTCAAGTGAAACTCAAGTCTTGCGAAAAACACACACATAGAACGTCATAACCCTTAAAATGTGACATGATGAAATAAAAGGTGGATTGTCAATTTAGTTAATTACATGATGAATTGTACAGTTAAGAGACCTTCGTCAGCGACGAATGAATTGCTGTAGTTCTGTATTACAAAAATAATGAGTAGAAACAGTCACAGTTGGTATCTATGTGTTGTAGAAAATTTTGAAAAGGTGTGTTTTGAGAGCTCTTTTGAATGAATTAAGTGATGAATCTTTTCTGAGATTGTCAGGGAGAGAGTTCCATAGTTTTGCGGCGGCAACCCTGAAACTTCTATCCACGTAGGTAACCAGTCGACTTTTTTGTATAGGAGTCAGTTTTGTCGCGTCGCGTCCCGTCCCGTCCCGTCCCGTCGCGTCTCGAAATCTATTATCTCAGTTATTACCAAATGGATTTGATTCAAACTTAAAATACATGTTCCACCTTATCACCCACATCATGTTACACAAGGTGCATAACTCTTGACACTAAGTTTTCATGAATTATGTCCCCTTTTACTTAGAATTTAAGGTTAATTTTGTTGTATTTTCACTATATCTCAGTTATTACTAAATGGATTTGATTCAAACTTAAAATAGATGTTCCACCTCATCACCCACATCATGTGACATAAGGTGCATAACTCTGATACCATTTTTTTATGAATTATGCCCCTTTTTACTTAGAATTTAAGGTTGATTTTGATGTATTTTCACTTTATCTCAGTTACTACTGAATGGATTTGATTCAAACTTAAAACAGATGTTCCACCTCATCACCCACATCATGTGACACAAGGTGCATAACTCTGACACCAAGTTTTCATGAATTATGTCCCCTTTTATTTAGAATTTAAGGTTAATTTTGTTGTATTTTCACTATATCTCAGTTATTACTAAATGGATTTGATTCAAACTTAAAATAGTTGTTCCACCTCATCACCCAGATGATGTGACATAAGGTGCTTAACTCTGACATAAATTTTTTATGAATTATGTCCCCTTTTACTTTAAATTTAAGGTTGATTTTGATGTATTTTCACTATATCTCAATTATTACAAAATGGATTTGATTCAAACTTAAAATAGATGTTCCACCTCATCACCCACATCATGTGACACAAGGTGCATAACTCTGACACCAATTTTTCATGAATTATGCCCCTTTTTACTTAGAATTTAAGGTTAATTTTGATGTATTTTCACTATATCTCAATTACTACTGAATGGATTTGATTCAGACTTAAAATAGATGTTCCACCTCATCACCCACATCATGTGACACAAGGTGCATAACTCTGACACTATTTTTCTTGAATTGTGTCCCCTTTTACCTAGAATTTAAGGTTAATTTTGATGTATTTTCACTATATCTCATTCTGATTGGCTTAGAGCCAAAGGGAAGTAACCTTTTTTTAACCTTTGTACTGAGTTTCTTCCCCTTAAGTTCCAGGAATTAGTCTATTTTTAGAAATCCTATTTTTAGATTTTCAATATTTTAGGTATTTTCTAACTTTTTTATTATAAGTCCTATGTAAAAAGTAAAAACATTTTTCCGTGGTAACATGGGTCGGTAAGACACTTTTTTGTATTCACTTTTAATGTATCTCTAATATTAGAGATTTAATATATTTACTAGTATTACTATACTAGTATTATACTAGTATTACTTATATATGATGAAGTACTCCAAAGTATTTTTAAGATTCCTTATGGTTGCCATTCTTCTGTGACAAGACCGTATGGTGGGGGTATGAGTCACTTCTGTGACAGTTCTAGTTGTGCATGGGGCATGTTAGGTTCTTTTAGAAAAAAATTTTGCAGAGTGATGGGACTTTGTTTTTTTGTTACTATACTACCGTATTTTCCCGAATAAACGCCCCCGGGGACGTTACATTTTCCAAAGAGGGGGCGTTTATTTGAGGTAAAAAAAAATAAAAATGAAAATTTTTATAAAACTAAAAAACATGGTTCAAACCAACTGTAAAGTGTTTCTGTGTTGTTTAATTCCCCCAAAACGTAATTATTTGGCATCCAATTTAATGCAGTGTGTCTTAAAATTATGCATTTAAATACGGTACCTCATGTATTCCGTGACACGCTCGCGACATTACACATTACGTCATCATACCCAAACAGCTGTGTACTCCGATAATATTTTCCTTAGTACATGAGGGTAGCAATACACAATGTCAGTGGTTTGACACGCTGCTTATGTGTCGGCATTTAAATTAAAAGTTATTAAAACTGTCGAAGAAAAGGTTAACATGTTGCCGCAAATTTGTTTAAAGTCGACAGGAAGCATGTGCGCGGGTGGTGCAAAAACAAATCAAAAATGGATTTACCGTTGAATTTTCTATTTGATGATTGGATACGTACCGTACTTAGTATAAACGTTTTGGATTAAATTTTACGGTACAAGTGTGTTTTATTCTTAATACATTGGATACTTACTGTAAATTACTTATTATGTGGACTTATAAAAATAAGGAAGGTGATTTTTTTTTCGTTCTTGTGCGCACCATCTCTCCTCATCCCCTTGACACAATTTAATGAAACTTCACACAAGTGATCAGTAACAACAGTAGTTGTGCATGGGGCATGTTAGGTTCTTTCAGAAAAAAAATTTGCAGAGTTATGGGACTTTGTTTTTTTGTTACTATACTATATACATAGACACAATCTTGTGCGCACCACCTCTCCTCATCCCCTTGACACAATTTAGTGAAACTTCACACAAGTGATCAGTAACAACAGTAGTTGTGCATGGGGCATGTTAGGTTCTTTCAGCGACAAAAATTGCAGAGTTATGGGACTTTGTTTCTTGTTAACATACTATGTACATACAGTCTGCATATGCAATCTTGTGCGTGCCTAATCTACCAAACCCTTACACACAATTTAATGAAACTTCACACAAGTGATCAGTACCAACCCTAGTTGTGCATGGTGCATGTTACATTCTTTTAGATAAATATTCTGCATAGTTATGGGACTTTGTTTTTTGTTACTATACTGTATACATACAGTCTATATACGTACAGTCCACATAATTATGCAATCTTGTGTGCGTCAAATTGCAATGTACTGTGTCAGTGCATGCGGGGGGTACATTCATCACTTTTAGTGATAGCTCTAGTTCTAGTAGAGTTAGTGAAAATTAGTATTAAATTGATTAAAAATAAAATATCTTATATTTAAACATGTTATTCAAAATAACATTTTTATTTAATCTCACAAAGTAATGACATTAAACACGGAATTAGATATCTAATTCAGGGACGTGTACCTGTTTATCCTGTGTCATCAATACACATGTACTAAGACGGGCAAAATTTTCCAAATTAGTAAAATCAGTGATATTCAAATGTTTAGGGAAGCAAGAAGACATAAAAATAACTTAAAAATAAACTCATTGAAAGAAAAATTAACTTTTCTAGTTTACTTCAAGAACTTAATAAATGTTGTGAGATGAGTATAAATATGAGAATATATCATTTAAAAAGACCATGTAAAGCTTAAAATCTGTCATTTCCTACAGAAATCAATAGAACTTGGGATCAAAAATAGTAACTTATTTCAAACGCTTAGGGAAGCAAGAAGATCATATTTTATTTTATTAAAAATTATATTGAAAGAAAGTGCAAATATTGCAGATTACTTCAATAACTTAATAAATATTGTCTGATAATGCTTTTGATGTCATTTGATGTGTTAAAGCTTTTTCCCTTCTATATTTCAATAGGCGTAAATTGACCGATACTGGCTAATCGACACACTCAATAAGCTGTTTTCAGGGGAGACAGTTTTGTCAATAAGCCAGCAAATTGACTTAGATTTCTGGGTATGGATCCTGTCCGCCGCGATATATTAAGTTCACAAGACAGAGTGTCCAATAAAAATTGCTGGTCAATATGATAAAATAAGATGAAAGTCCTCCACCATTTGGCTTAAGTTTGAACAAACAAAACGAGGGTCATGATGACCCTGGTCCGCTCACCTGAGTAATATGAGCTACATGTTTCAAATGTCAAACTGATGCTAAAATATTAAGTAGGTCAGTAGGTCACATTCATGGTCATTGAAAGTCAGTTTAAGATCACCAGTAGGTCAAGGTCAAAGTCAAGTGACTCCTAATTACTTGCGGTCATCAGGTAATTATAATAAAACAGTCTAGGAAATATGATCAGAAAATTTTTAAAGTATTTTTTCCTATATAACTCATATAACAAGTGACCCCCGGGGCAGGGCCTCTTTTCACCCCAGGCGCATAATTTGAAGATTCTTGTTAGAGAACCACTAGGTAATGCTACATACCAAGTACGGTAGCAAAGGCCTAGGCCTTGAACTTTCAGACAAGATTTTTAAAAAAAAATTCCTATGTAAGTCTATGTAAAACTTGGGACCCCCGGGGTGGGACCATTTTTCAACCCAGGGTAATAATTTTAACAATCTTGGTAGAGGACCATAAGGCAATGCTACATACCAAATATCAAAGGCCTAGGTCTTGTGGTTTCAGACAAAAAGATTTTTTTTTTTTAAATTCCTATATAAGTCTATGTAAAATTGGGGCCCCAGGTGCATGGGGCCTCTTTTCACTCCAGGGTGATAATTTGAACAATCTTGGTAAAGGACCAACAGGCAATGCTACATACCAAATATCAAAGGCCTAGGTCTTGTGGTTTAAGACAAGAAGATTTTTGAAGTTTTTTCCTATATAAGTCTATGTAAAACTTGGGACCCCTGGGGCAGGGCCTCTTTTCACCCCAGGGGCATAATTTGAACAATCTTGGTAGAGGACCACTAGATGATGCTACACATCAAATATCAAAGCCCTAGGACCTGTGGTTTTGGACAAGAAGATTTTCAAAGTTTTCCCTAAATAAGTATGAAAACCATGTGACCCCCATGGTGGGGCCATATTTGACCCCAGGGGGATATTTTGAACAATCTTGGTAGAGGACCACTAGGTGATGCTACATACCAAATATAAAAGCCCTATGAACTGTGGTTTTGGACAAGAAGATTTTTTAAGTTTTTCCTTTCGGTTGGCAACCAGAGTTCTGCTTGGAATTCAATTCTTTGAACAATTTTGAAAGGGGGCCACCCAAGGATCATTCCTGTGAAGTTTGAAGTAATTCTGCCCAGTGGTTTTTTGAAGAAGAAGATTTTTTTAGAAATTGTTGATGGACGGACATTGAGCAGTCACAAAAGCTCACCATGAGCCTTTGGCTTAGGTGAGCTAAAACTTTCATTATTATTGAAACATGGACTCCCGAGAAATTGTTGTCAAACTAAATTTTAGTAAGCGCTTGTTTGATTGGTCCTTAAAATAGAAACAGTGGAAACCCCTCACGATGTTATGACAATTCTAAGAACGTGCATATCATTGGATGCATTGTTCAAAGTACTTGATTTATGTACGGATTCAATTTTTCTACCAATAGCATGGGAACCAGACTGGAATTCCCAGAAATTCTGAGGTCATCTTTCTCTTTTAATGTCAACATCAACGTGACTCCGTGTTTTGAGCGAACAATAGACTACATAAATGAACTTTGTGGGGAAAAAGACAGCGATGATATAGAAAATGAATATGAAAACTTAATGTCTGAAATCTGTTTTAACTGATAGGTGGAAATAAATTTAAGGGATGTAATTTGTGTAATGCTGTCTATATAGAATATGACATTGTATAAATACCAGATTTAAAGATTCAGATATCAAATTTATTAATCCCCCGCCGTGGCGGAGGGATTATAGGAATGGTCTGCGTCCGTCCTTCCGTCCGTCCTTCCGTCTGTAACAAAATCGTGTCCGGTCCATATCTCCTAAACCCCTTGAAGGATTTTCATGAAACTTGGGTCAAATGATCACCTCATCAAGACAATGTGCAGAACCCATGAGTCAGCCTTGTCGGTTCAAGGTCAAGGTCACAACTCAAGGTCAAAGGTTTGAGTCTGCCATTTTGTGTCCGCTTTATATCTCCTAAACCCCTTGAAGGAATTTTATAAAACTTGGGTCAAATGATCACCTCATCAAGACGATGTGCAGAACCCATGAGTCAGCCATGCCAGCTCAAGGTCAAGGTCACAATTCAAGGTCAAAGGTTTGAGCCTTCCATTTTGTGTCCGCTCTATATCTCTTAAACCCCTTGAAGGAATTTTATAAAACTTGGGTCAAATGATCACCTCATCAAGACAATGTGCAGAACCCATGAGTCAGTCATGCCGGCTCAAGGTCAAGGTCACAACTTAGGGTCAAAAGTTTGAGCCTTCCATTTTGTGTCGCTCTATATCTCCTAAACCCCTTGAAGGATTTTTATCAAACTTGGGTCAAACGATAACCTCATCAAGGCGATGTGCAGAACTTATGAGTTAGCCATGTCGGCTCAAGGTCAAGGTCACAACTGAAGGTCAAAGGTTTGAGCCTTCCATTTCGTGTCCGCTCTATATCTCCTAAACCCCTTGAAGGAATTTTATAAAACTTGGGTCAAATAATTACCTCATCAGAACGATGTGCAGAAATTATGAGTCAACCATGCCAGCTCAAGGTCAAGGTCACAACTAAGGGTCGAAGGTTTGAGCCTTCCATTTGGTGTCCACTCTGTATCTCCTTAACCCCTTGAAGGATTTTCATCAAACTTGGGTCAAATGATCACCTCATCAAGAACTCATGAGTCAACCATGTCAACTCAAGGTCAAGGTCACAACTGAAGGTCAAAGGTTTCAGCTCTGTATCTCCGAAACCCCTTGAAGGATTTTCATGCAACTTTGGTCAAATGATCACCTCATCAAGATGTTGCGCAGAATTCATGAGTCAGCCATGTCAGTTCAAGGTCAAGGTCACTGCTAAAATCAAAGGTTTACCCTTTCACTATCTATAGCAGTGGCGGGGGATTTATAGCTGTCTTTTAGACTGCCTAGTTAAAAAGAATTCGGTGTGGTAAAATATTATCCGGTCCTGAAAAAAAATCATGTTTACCAGACCAACTGTCCTGTGAACTTTCAGGGTCTTTTGTGACCACTGTAAGACATATTGTATCTATAGTGTTCACTCTGAAAGATGCATTCCATTTTATTATGCCCCCCTTCGAAGAAGGAGGGTATATTGTTTTGCAGATGTCTGTCAGTCGGTCTGTTGTTCCGTAGACCAATCAGTTTCTGGATGATAACTCAAGAACGCTTGGGCCTAGGATCATGAAAGTTGATAAGGAGGTTAGTCATGACCAGCAGATGACCCCTATTGATTTTGAGATGATTAGGTCAAGGTCACAGTGACCCGGAACAGTTAAAACCATTTCTGGATGATAACTTGAGAACGCTTAGGCCAAGGATCAAGAAAGTTGATAAGAGGTTGGTCATGACAAGCAGATGACCCTTATTGATTTTGAGGTCAATAAGTCAAAGGTCAAGGTCCAAGTGACCAAGAACAGTTAAACAGTTTCTGGACGATAACTTGAGAACACTTGGGCCTAGCATCACGAAACTTAATAAGGAGGTTGATCATGACCAGCAGATGACCCCTATTGATTTTGAGGTCAGTAGGTCAAAGGTTAAGATCACATTGCCCCAGAACAGAACTTTTTTTGCGAAATAAGTTGACTAGAGAATGCTTTGGTCTATGATCAAATTTGATAAGGAGGTCACTTATGACTGGTAAATGACCCATAATTATTGATTTGAGGTCAGTACTTCAAACGTGACCAAATAATTTCTGTTCCTTGTGCAGTTACTGAATGAACCATTTTGTATTCTACGAGCTCTTGTTCTCCATTTTTTTTTGAAAACGTTCACATATCTTTATGTCTAAAAATGTCAGTGACTGTGCAACAACAGTACAAATTTCATACACAAATTGCCAAGTGTCATTATAGGCCCATTACCTTAAAGGCTCATACTGCCTTTGTTTAAAATGTGGCTGCCACATTTTCAGTTATGAACATAAAATACATCAATTTCTTGTTGAATCCTAAATCTGACAAGAGCTCGTCGAACACGAAATGCCCCCCTTGATGCATTCAGTAATTGCACAAGGAACAGAAATTATATGCTCACTGTAAACACAAATTCCATTTTGGAACACAAAACTATGCTTGTGGTTCAAATTTGAAGGCTGTAGCTTGAGAAATGTGAAAGTACAGGTCACTAGGTCAAAATCAAGGTCAAATTTTATTTTGGAACAAAAAGCTATGCATGTGGTCCAAATTTGAAGCCTGTACCTTCAAAAAATGTGAAAGTAGGTCACTAGGTCAATAACAAGGTCAAAGTTTTTTTCAGTACACAAACCTATGCATGTGATCCAAATTTGAAGGCTGTAGGTACAGAAATGTGAAAGTAGGTCACTAGGTCAAGATCAATGTCAACTCATGTCAAGGTTCATCTTGCCACTCAAAACTATACATGTGGTCCAAATTTGAATGATGTAAGTTATGGACATGAAGATTCTTAGTTTTTCCCTGTATAAGTCTATATGAACCATATGACCTCTGGGGCGGGGCCATATTTGACCCGAGAGGGATTACTTGAACAAACTTGGTAGAGAACCACTAAATGATGCTACATTACAAATTACCAAAGCCATAGTCTTTGTGGTTTAGACAAGAAGATTTTCAAAGTTTTTCCCTATATAAGTATATGTAAACCATGTGACCCCCACGGCGGAGCCATATCTGACCCTAGGGGAATAATTTGAATAATCTTAGTAGAGGACCACTAGATGATGTCATATACAAAATATCAAAGCCCTAGGCCCTGTGGTTTTGGACAAGAGGTTTTTCAAAGTTTTTTCCTATATAAGTCTATATAAACCATGTGACTCTAGGGGTGGGGCCATATTTGACCCAAGGGAAATAATCTGAACAATCTTGGTAGAGGACCACTAGATTTTGCTACATACCAAATATCAAAGCCCTAGGCCCTATGGTTTTGGACAAGAAGATCAGAAACCATTTAACTGTTCCTGGCCAATGTAACCTTGACCTTTGACCTAATGACCTCAAAATCAATAGGGGTCATCTGCTGGTCATGGCCAACCTAACTATCACTTTTCCTGATACTTGGCCCAAGCGTTCTTGAGTTATTGCCTGGAAACCATTTTACTGTTCCTGGTCACTGTGACCATGACCTTTGACATACTGACCTCAAAATCAATAGGGGTCATCTGCTGGTCATCAACAACCTCCCTATCAACTTCCGTGACCCTAGGCCTAAGCGTTCTTGAGTTATCATCCGGAAACCGTTTTACTGTTCAGGGTCACTGTGACCTTGACCTTAAACATACTGACCTTAAAATCAATAGGGATCATCTGCTGGTCATAACCAACCTCCCTATCAACTTTCATGATCCTAGGCCCAAGTGTTCTTGAGTTATCATCCAGAAACGGATTGGTCTACATTCCGACCGACCAACCGACCGACAGACCGACCGACCGACATCTGCAAAACAATATACCCCTCCTTTTTCAAAGGGGGGCATAATAATTACTTTCTTTAACATTTATCTCGGTAGCCTAGTGGTAGAGCGTCCGCTTCGATCCCTGGCCGCGTCATACCAAAGACGTAAAAAGTGGTACTAGTAGCTTCCTCGCTTGGCGCTCAGCATTAAGAGGATAGTTCTCGGACTGGTCAGCCCGGTGTCAGTATAATGTGACTAGGTGGGGTATCATGTCACGTGTCAATGGGGTGATATTCCAGTGAAGCGGCACTATAAAGTTGGGCATTGTACTCACTGCTACAAGTAGACACAGTCGTTTATATGACAATTGTTGAAAAAGACGTTAAACACGAACACACACACACACACACACACACACACACTTGTCAAAGGTTTGAATATTGCTGAATATAATAGAAATTTTATTGAATCTATTGTTTTTATTACCTCCCCTTACGGCTCTAACAATAACAGTTCATGTGCAATATTAAAAGTAGTGCTTTTTGAACCATGTAAGTACGCATAAGATCTATTTTGAAAGCTGTTTCATCTGTTTTTAAGATAAAGGACCTTTAAATCTGCGTATTAATTTTATTACATTTAAAAAATCTCCTTTGGGTGTTTTAATTCCAGTGATTCCATCATGATTTTTAGTTACACGTTCACAGATGGTGTGAAGTTTTTCAACAGGTTCATATCCATCAAGTTTGGCGTAGAATGTATATATGACATTGAAAAATGACAAAGTGAGTTAAAATTAGTGTAAGATATTGGAAAAAAGCCAGAAGAATGTTGATTTTCCCCACTATTTCAAAAGCTTTACAATGGTTTGCTCTTTTCTGCACAGTATCTTTGGTAATTTATTAGGATTAACCAGTTACTTGCAATTTCATATTGTCATAAAGTTTGTTCCACTTTTCACTTGTCAGTGATTTTATTGATTAATTTGTTACAATGCTTTTATAGGTTGAGTTACTGTTAAAATACAGATCATCAGCTTTACAATGGACAAGATTGATAGTTTTCATGATATAATATCTGACCTACCAGAAGGTTTCAAACCAATTAGTCCAGAGCCAGATCTTGTTGATGAACAGAACAATGAACATGGTGAAGTTGAAGATTCCAGTAATTCATCATTACTGCAGCCAGGTATTGAAGATGATTTTACAAATGATCAGAGCACACCAAAGAGAAAACTTTCAAGAGATATAAATGATTTAAGTGAGCTAGATAGACATTCCAATTCAGTTGGTCATAGTCCTCCAAAAATTGAAAGAAGGGAAGTTTCAGATACCTCATTTCCTGGTGATTTTCATGGCGCTTTTGACATTCATTCAGAAAGTCAGATAAGTACCCAGACATTTTCTCCATTGAACACAAGTGTAAACCAGCTAAGTACAATTTCGACTCTTGCTGCTGTTCCGGTACCAGATATAAACACTTCTGTATCAAATGAAGCTGAAGATATTGTGAGAAAATTATGTAAAAACGGAAAAGTGATGGAGTTCCAGGAAGGAGAAGATTTTATCAAAGTTATTGTTTATGAAGACTCTGAGGAGGATTCAGACAAAGAAAATAATCCCAGGTATTTATTTAGTTAGCGTTCAATTCTGATCTCGCCATGAATTTCTCATGCTTTAAAAATAACATTAATGCCAAGAGACATTTCTAGCTTCTTGTACAATTATCTGTCAGTTAAGTAGGGCTTTAAAACAATTATGTTACACCCAATTGACCAAATTGATCTGTTTCTGTTTAATAATCGATGTTTTCTTCACAGGATCAAAAAATAGACATGTACATTGTTGTAAATTCCACTGTGACTGCTTTAGGAATAGCACATTCTAATTTTGTATGAAAGTTTAATTTTGTTTTTGATAGGTTCAGCAACAAACAAAGGGTTGCAAACGCCACATCACAACCAGGATGTAGCCTGGGATCAGAACAAACATTCTGTCCCCCTACACAGATACTTCCAACAGTAATGTTTTTATTTATTTTTGTTATGAGTAGTTTGCTATACACTTTGGCTCATGTTTGAATTACTAGTTTCCATCCCAAAGAAGTTTTAAGGTTTAAGAGTATATCATCAAAACACAGAAATATTTGATAAACAAACAACATCTTTACCAATATTTTACCTGCATGACCATTACATGTTCTGCCGTACTGCCCCGTACGACGGATACTTAAAATATTCTGAAAAAGTTGTCCCCCTTTGAAAATGAATGCCATTTGTAAAGGAATAAAAATAAACAATTATTGCAAATGCATCAAAAGGAACATATGTAACAGTTCTTTGAAAATGGTGAGTTTTTAAAGGCATTTAACTGTCCGAAAGTGTGGCCCTTTATGCAGTTCTTTTCCAGAATTCAATGTTTATATCAGTATAATGACACTTGTTTCGTAGAGTAATATACATGTTTTACATGCTGTTCAATTTTCATGTGAAACAACTCTTTCTTTCTGTAATTTGGTGTTGTTTGATTTTTTTTTCTCAAAACGTAAAGCTAAGCGTTAAGTGTCAGACTTTTATTGGTATGATGATTAAATTAATTGTCATTTTGTATACTGATTAAATTGAATTTTTTTTTTTACTTAGTTTGTAGCATCCTTGCAGCATCTTTTTAGATTTTTACCTGGTTTAACCTTTAAATAAATTGTAATAAATGACCCAGAAGTCATATTAATGTTGATTACAGGAAGTATTAATGTTGAATCCTAAGGGGGAATTCAGTCTTGATAATCTTTAATCATGGCTTATATTTATCTTGGATAAACTGAACTGTAAGAATGTACACTTTTCCAGTCTGAAGCTGCTATGGCTGGGATACCGATGGACAAACAAATGCTACATCATACCCCACATCCACGGAATGGTTACATGTTCTATAATCATGATGGTACTCCTACATTAGCTGACCAGTCCACTGCATCTGCAAAACTTAGGAAGACTGCAACAAACACCTCCACTCCCTCTACTCAGATGAATTTTGGATTTGGAGTGACACCTGTTTCCAACAGAACAGTAAGCACATTTAATATGCTCTAATAAGACTATAAGGATCTTACATGCCTGCCTGTGTAAGACGGGGTTTCCCTACCCAAGGGACAGTGTGGAATGAAAAACCAAGCATTAGCGAGGGTTTTTTTATCTAAATTGTCCTGAGGGTTGGGAAAAAAGATGTCTGATACAGGCAGACATGTTAGATGATTTTTCTTGCCTATCAATTTCGAAATGGATCCAGTGTTCCCACTGGCATTTAAAGTTGGGAGTGAAAACAGAGTTTTTCTTGCACTTTTGCATCCCCGCACTAGAGATATATATACGTAACAGCTGTCACAAAGTTACCATTCTTCAGAGCTTGACACTAACAGTGTCCCGGGATCCCGAGGACCCCAAATTCTAACAAGGGACACCCATTCATCAAAGCTGGGTGTTCCTCCAGGATACCTATTGTCAGTAACGACAATGTAATAGCCACATTTAAAACAGAGTTACACTCAAAGATTTCTGAATTCTAACAGAATATTCAGCCAAAAATATGAAACTGATGTTGCTTTTATTTCACAAAAACTGCTGAACCTTAAATCATATTCATCACTTCTCCTGCTTCAACTTAAATTCAGCAACAACCTGTATCAAATGTTGCAAAATAAAGCATACAGAATCAGGGCACTCGTTTGGCCATATTTGGGGCCGAATATGGGTACCCATGGTTCGCACAGGTCCTTGAAAGTCCTTGAATTTGATCCTAAGTCCTTGAAAAGTCCTTGATTTTTTTCTTCCAAAAAATCCCCTGAAAAAGTACTTGAATTTTAAAAAAAAAGGTAGAAAAGTCCTTAAATTTTGCTAAAAATGGGGGTGCAATCGTATTGTAGGGGAAAAATACAAAAAATAAATAATAAATAAGTCAAAACAAGCGAAAAAACGGTGTAAAATAAAAATACATGCACACTCATGGAGGGAACGCTAGTTGAACACCGTTTCGGTACGGAAGTTAGATACGGAATAGCGATTTTCACAACGTTAAAATATTATGCGCAAGGTCATTATAGCGTGGCTTATCAACAACAACAATGAGTGGCCCAAAAAATAAATGTAGTTTCGCCAATAAATGGCTTACACAGGATGATTATTCATCGTGGTTAAAGGAGTTTAAGTCAGACAAGCATAAGTGTATGTGATAAACTCATTGATGTCGGAACTATGGGAGAAAGTGCGTTGAAGTCAGACGCGAAAACAAGAAGTGAAGTCCCTTGAGGACAAATTGAAAACTAGTCTTGAGAGCTTATAAGAAACATGTACTAAGTATGTATACAGGCAAATATAGCTCATAAAAGGTAATCCCATTGAAGATCTCATAAAGGTTAAGATATGCTATTGTAGCTTATGGAAAATAAAACTGTTGTAACTTTTCTTCTATCATAATGCCTTATGAAGAGCCTAAATGGTTTTGTAATTTAAGATTTAAGGCGATTAAAATAGTCCTTGAAAATCGATAAAAGTCCTTGAAAAGTCCTTGAATTTTTTTTGCCAAGTCCTGTTTGAACCATGGTACCATTCCCCTCCTAAAATAATGTTTTTTTTCCCCTTTCTCAGAAGAAAATTCCCCTGATGATAGGTTGTTTGACACAAATAGATATGAATTCTTTCTTTTAATATTATATAGTGCCTCTAAGGAAGATTACTGTTGCAATATAGTCACATCAGTTAGGAATGATTGAAAACAGTACTAATAAGTGTGAAAAGTAGTTACATATACATCCCCTTTTAGTCTTAAAATGTCGAAAAATTCCCCTTCCTGAGGGTATGGGTACCTATCCCCAAAAGTTGTCTAGTGCCCTGAGAATGTTGCTGAATTAAACCCGAAACAAGAATAGAAATAAATACAGTTTAAGACCTAGCAGTTTTGGTAGAGTACATTTTCATCCTTTCAAACTGGAAGGATCCCATGTATTGGTGAGGGACACCAAATTCTACAGGTAGTGGGCCCTCTGGGACACCACTGAAAAAAGAATCAAGGCCTGTTCTTGGGGTGAAAAACCATTTGGGGGTTTCTGGGAACACTGAGATCATGGTGACAAATATTTCTGGGTATTTCCTGGCATTATTAGTCCCCTACTGCTTGAAAACCAGTTTCAGGGACTATAGGAATGAGCTTTTCTGTCATTCTGTCCGTCCATCCGCAATTTCATGTCTGGTCCATAACTCTGTCATTTATTAAGGGATTTTAATATAACTTGGCACAAATGTTCCCCATGATGAGACAACATGTCATGCGCAAAACCCCGGCCCCTGGCTCAAAGGTCAAGGTCACAGTTGGAGGTCAAAGGTCAACAGGGCTTTTTTCTTGTCTGGTCCATAACTCTGCCATCCATGAAGGGATTTTTATGCTTCCCAGAGGGCGAGCATATAGTTGCTGCTTTGTCCATCCATCACACTTTTGTCCGGAGTATAACTTGAAAAGTATTAATTGCATTTGATTGAAACTTCACATAGTCATAGAGGTCATTGAGACACTGCACCGTCATAGAGGTCATTGAGACAAAAAGCAGTGTCAAATAATCATAACTCTACCTTACATAGTTTTTGAATTATCTCCCTTCCAATTGGCGCGCATATAGTTGCTGCTTTGTCCGTCCATCACACTTTTGTCCGGAGTATAACTTGAAAAGTATTAATGGCATTTGATTGAAACTTCACATAGTCATACAGGCCATTGAGACAAAGTGCAGTGTCAAAGAATCATAACTCTACCTTACATAGTTTTTTAATTATCTCCCTTTATTATACAAAATAAGGCTTGTCCGGAGCATTACTTCAAAAAGTACTAATGGCATTTCATTGAAACTTCACAAAATGATAGAGGTCATTGACGGAAAGAGCAATATTAAAGAACCATAACTCCACTTTATCTAGTTTTTGAATTATCTCCCTTAACAAAATAAGGCTAGTACGGAGCATTACTTGAAAAGTATTATTAGCATTTCATTGAAACTTCACAAAATGATAGAGGCAAAAATTACACTTACTGATATACCCCTTGGTTTAATTATCTCCCTTTCTTCAATTTTCTTCTTTTTATGCCCCCGAAGGGAGGCATATAGTTTTTGAACCGTCTGTCCGTCTGTCAGTCTGTCCGCAATTTTCATGTCCGGTCCATATCTTTGTCATCGATGGATGGATTTTCAAATAACTTGGCATGAATGTGTACCACAGTAAGACGACGTGTCACGCGGAAGACCCAGGTCCGTAGCTCAAAGGTCAAGGTCACACTTAGACATTAAAGGATAGTGCATTGATGGGCGTGTCCGGTCCATATCTTTGTCAACCATGGATGGATTTTCAAATAACTTGGCATGAATGTGTACCACATTAAGATGACGTGTCGCGCACAAGACCCAGGACCGTAGCTCAAAGGTCAAGGTCACACTTAGACGTTAAAGGTCATTTTTCATGATAGTGCATTGATGGGCGTGTCCGGTCCATATCTTTGTCATCGATGGATGGATTTTCAAATAACTTGGCATGAATGTGTACCTAATTAAGATGACGTGTCGCGCGCAAGACCCAGGTCCGTAGCTCAAAGGTCAAGGTCACACTAAGACGTTAAAGGATAGTGCATTGATGGGCATGTCCGGTCCATATCTTTGTCATTGATGGATGGATTTTCAAATAACTTGGCATGAATGTGTACCACAGTAAGACGACGTGTCGCGCGCAAGACCCAGGTCCGTAGCTCAAAGGTCAAGGTCACACTTAGACATTAAAGGATAGTGCATTGATGGGCGTGTCCGGTCCATATCTTTGTCAACCATGGATGGATTTTCAAATAACTTGGCATGAATGTGTACCACATTAAGACGACGTGTCGCGCACAAGACCCAGGACCGTAGCTCAAAGGTCAAGGTCACACTTAGACGTTAAAGGTCATTTTTCATGATAGTGCATTGATGGGCGTGTCCGGTCCATATCTTTGTCATTCATGCATGGATTTTAAAATAACTACGCATGAATGTGTGGCACAGTAAGACGACGTGTCGCGCGCAAGACCCAGCTCCGTAGGTCGAAGGTCCTAAACTCTAACATCGGCCATAACTACTCATTCAAAGTGCCATCGGGGGCATATGTCATCCTATGGAGACAGCTCTTGTTATTATCTCCATTTTTGAGTCGGCTAAACGCTGTCAAGCGTTTGACGAGTCCTTGCTATCGCACGATTTCTCATTCTTAAATGGCCTCACAACACAGCGAAGTGATGTAGTTCCATTGGATTGTCTCTAATTTCAAAGAGTTCATTGATCGAATGAAGTTCATTTATGTCAGTCCTATTTGCTATGACCAATATACGATGTAATCTGTCATATTTATGACTTGTAATTGTGCAATACTCGGATAAAGCCACGTATTTTCTTCCGCGGTAACTCATTAAGCATAAACACGCATAACGATTCTGCGGGATTTGGTAATACATTTGCGCATATGATTATGGTGACGAATTTTATGCCCTTTTGTCACAAAATAGCAAATATGATGTTCACAAATTCAAATAAAAACAGCATATTAATTTATTAGCCAAATTATCCATTTGTTACCCTGTCCGTTTCAAAAAATTATATTTAAAATCATTGCGCAAATAACAAATTTATTGTGCTGTGCATTTTATGAATTGCGCAGACTTACAAAGCTTGCGTAACATCCAGCGAAAGACAAAATATAGTTCCAGAACATACTGCTAGTATTTTATTGAGTGGGTACCTCTGAAAGCATTGGAATGTCTCTTATCAAAGAGTTTACCACATCGATGAAATTAAATTATGACAGCTTCATTTTAAATGACCCGAATAAGATATGTGCAGTATGTTAATTCTTCCGCGAGACTTCGCGGATGAATCCTAACTACATTCTGGACACTTCTCGGCGAACACGCGTGATCTGTTTATAACAATTCTTCTACGACTTTGCGTGGGTTGAATTTTGCAGTCAGTGAACGGATAAATTATCGGAAGAAGAAGCTCTTACTGGTTTGTTTAGTTACTACTGATATCAAAAATGATATTAATTCTTATTTTTCGAGAAATAAACAAATCGGCGAAACATTAAATTGTAATTTCTTCTGGTTTTTGAAATCGAAAGTAGATCGTCTATGTTTGGCTGCTTTGACGAAACAAACTTTTTTATGAAAAGATTTAAATAAGAGGTAATTTAACCGTAAATTGCAATGTTAGATACTGCCAATTGCTGCTAAATGTCCGCTTATTGTTGAAACTGGAGATTTTGGCGGTATAAAAGAAAGTGTAATCATATCAGGATATAATACTTTGGGTAAATATCGAGCTGTGTTATGAAATTCAAACATTAAAGTAACAGACATGATAGATATTATTGTAACAGAAATGATTCTAGAATTTATTTTTATAATACATACATAGAATCAATATCAGACTTATATTCTAGTGCTGAGGCATGACCTGAAAGTAAAAATATGAAGTGACAGTCATTCATACTTTGAATATTGTAATACTAAAAAGAATCTAGGTAATATTTAGAAATTGAAACATAAAATTTTCAGTTAGAAATCGCACCAAAGGCTGTATCAAGGGTCTACATTTTCAAAATTTCCTTGTGGTGATACCACAAACCCTACTTGCAGGAGGGGTATCTTCCCACACCCTCCCCCATATTGCCACTTTACAGTTTGATACATTTGCCCTTTTACCACCTGCCACAATGCCCATTTCAAAATCTGACTGCAGTTCAAAGCGGGAAGGACCGCCCCTCCCCACACCCACCCTGCTACCGACCACGTAAAAATGGCTCAAACATTTTTTCAGCCCTGTCTGGGCCTGTCTGTCTACATGAATCAAAACGGATAATTGAAAGTACATAGACTTGGGGACTACTGACATGGTTTTGAAGGGGTTAACAGGTCTGAAATAGAATAAATGATGGTTTTAACTAAAAAAGAAACTGCATTTATTAATATTGGTTATCTTTTCCGAAATTGGTAGCTAGTCCGAGTAACTTCTCTTAGTTCGAATGCGCAATTTTCCTGTCAGTGTAAACATTCATGACACTATATATTGACACTCAGCAACATTTACATATCTTTAACGCAAAAGTAAGTATACTTTAAATTCACATCCCTTATAATATGATTGAACAATACCTAGCGTGTGACACGGTTATTGCCAGGCCCCTTATCTGTAAAATATCTGAACAGTTCTTTCGTCCATCCGTTACAAATTGTATGTGTCAATCCACGCTATAAAATTTCAATATATAATTTTTCATATTCAAATTTTATCATGTGCTAATATATACCAGCCGATAATTGCCTGTTTTGGTAATGCCGGAGGCAAATGTTTACTGGAAAAATATTTATAGTCATGGGCAGTATCTTAGTGTCACCTGTCAAATTGTAGTTTGTACTTTCAACATTTTTACTTTTGCGAACCACTCTTCAATTTTAGAAAAATATATTGGGTTTAAATACTTGTATAATGTCAATCAAAGTTTTACTAGGCATCGATTGAATGTCCATTTCATCTATTGTAACAAAATCTCTGTTCAGTTGGGGAAAAAAACTAAAACCAAACTGAAACTGGTAGACTATACTACCAGTACATCAATCATTAGCCGACTCTCAGGCCCTTCAGGCCTTTGATTTTTTTTGGTTTCTAATAAGTAATTCCCCATATTGGGACAAGCACATCCCGTACGAAAAAGTACGCCCATACTTTAGGCGGAAACCGCCCAGAAAAATAAGGCAGTTTCCATCTTATGTTGCTATTAAGTGTAATATCAGCCTTAGGGAGACCTTAGGGAGAATAGGGCTCGAAATACGCAAATTTTTTCCTGTTAGCAAGGCGGAAACTGCCTAAATTGGCGTAAAAATGTTTAAGCAGGAAAAAATTCCGTCTAAGGATATTCTCTGCTTAGGCGGAAAAAAATACCCAGAAAAGCTTAACCGGAATAAAATCCGCCTTAGGTAAAACATAAAAAAGTACCCTTAGTATTTATCTTGAGCATGAAGCTTTTCACATTTCACTAGATTCAGTTTGCTTTGCCAAATACAATTCATTAATAAGACTGTGAGCTTCGATTTTACAAATATATCAGCTGTGGCTTAATGATAAAATTATTGAAGAAAATGCACAACAATACAGACATTTCTTGAAAGATTTAAAAAGAATTAAACCTCCACTAAATAAGCATGGACATGTCATGAAGTACTGATTATTATACTGAAATTATCATTAATGTGTGTTGCGAGTGCCATACTTTTGTGATAAATGTCTATAATTATGGCAATTATTATGATACTAAGATAATAACAATTAAATACTAACTTAGAATTGAAATCTAATTTAAATTGTTTGCTACTTTGTAAATGCTATACATTATACATGTACTTTTGAAATGTAAGTAGTTAACAGATAGTGATTTGGTTAAAACAGGAAGATGTTCATTAAATTCTCTATACTTTAATTTGCTATTTCTTAAGGATTACAAAAGAAAATTATTTAAATTCTAACATACCACAAATATATAATGTACTCCTTAGTCTAGTGTACCTAACTAACAACATCCCATGTATAAATGCCTGCAGAAAGTGCTTTCTCTCTAAACAGAAGTAACAACATCTGGATGTAGTAAACTCACTGGACCCTTACAGTGATCCTATTTCAAATTAATTGATATACAATTACCACCTTCCGAAATTCCGCCTTATCTCAGTAAAGCCATTTTTTCTAAGTTCAAAATTTCCCCTTATTTTATCTGAGAATTCCGCCTAGTGAGAATGCGCCTTTTTAATACGCCCGTTTGAAAAACGGGACGTATTATAGGAATGCCCCTGGCGGGCGGGCGGCGTCCACAGACTTTGTCTGGAGCATATCTTCTACATGCATGAAGGGATTTTGATGAAAGTTGGCACACTTGTTCACCTTCATGAGACGGAGTGTCATGCGCAAAAACCAGGTCCCTAGGTCTAAGGTCAAGGTCACACTTAGAGGTCAAAGGTCAAATTCAAGAATGACTTTGTCCGGAGCATATCTTCTTCATGCATGGAGGGATTTTGATATAACTTGGCACTAATGTTCACCACCACGAGGCGGAGTGTCATGCGCAAGAACCAGGTCCCTAGGTCAAAGGTCAAGGTCACACTTAGAGGTCAAAGGATACAAGAATGAAAACCTTGTCCGGAGCATTTCTTTTTCATGCATAGAGGGATTTTGATATAACTTTGCACAAATGTTCACCACCACCAGGCAGAGTGTCATGCGCAAGAACCAGGTCCCTAGGTCAAAGGTCAAGGTCACACTTAGAGATCAAATGATACAAGAATGAAAACCTTGTCAGGAGCATTTCTTCTTCATGCATAGAGGGATTTTGATATAACTTTGCACAAATGTTCACCACCACGAGGCAGAGTGTCATGTGCAAGAACCAGGTCCCTAGGTCAAAGGTCAAGGTCACACTTAGAGGCCAAAGGTCAGATACAAGAATGACTTTGTCCGAAGCATTTCTTCTTCATGCATGGAGAGATTTTGATGTAACATGGCACAATTATACACCATCATGAGATGAAGTGTCATGTGCAGTTTCTTTCTTTAGAATTACTTCCCTTTGTTGTTACTATAAATAGCTTATATTGTAACTTTTTCATTATTAGTCGTAGGGAAAAATCGAGACCACTTTTCTGTAGTACAACATGCATGCTACATCCAATTATGAGGTGTATTTTGACCAATCTCTACCTGGTAAAGATATTTGTGTGGACTTACAATTTTTTTATGGATTTTTTTTTTTTTTTTTTTTTTTTTTTTTTTTTTTTTTTTTTTTTGTAAGATTATCTTCCCTTAGTTGTTACTATAAATAACTTATATTGTAACTTTTTTATAATTGACCGTAGGGAAAAAACAAGACCACTTTTCTGTGGTACACATAGATGTTACTTTCAAATTTTAGGTGTATTTAAGGTATCTCTACTGGTAAGGAGTTTTTTTTGTGGACTTAGAAAACTAATGACTTACAATGATTACTAAACAACCACAAAATTAAAATTCCATTTGCAAATACAGGTGCTAGAGTAAAGAAATTTGCTGTGACGGGCGTATATTGTGACAATCTGGCACTCTTGTTTTTGAAAAGCATTAACCAGAATTTAAGAAAAATTCTGCCTTCCTGTTATGCATAATTTTTAGAATAATCCGTGTCCGCCTATAGTCCGCCCTTGAATATCAATTTTAGCAGGATTATGCCCTTAATACGCTTTAATTCTGAGCGGATTCCGCCTTAGTTTTTCGTACGGGATGCATCGGGAGCATCATTTGGTTTTACAGATTCCTTGCTAAATTACTTGGCACAAATGTACCTCATAATAAGATGATATGTCATGCACAACTTTCAAACCCCTAACTCAAAGGTCAAGGTCACATTTGGCAGTCAAATGTTAACATGGCATTAACAGGGTCTGTTTTGTGTCCGGTCCATAACCCATGTCATTCTTCAAGAGATTTTAATATAACTTGGTACAAATGATCCCCATGATGAGGAAACATCTCATGCGCAAAATCCGGACCCCTAGCTTAAAGGTCAAGGTCACAATTGGAGGTCAACAGGGTTTCTGTCCTGTCCGGTTCAGAACTCTGTCATCCATCAAGGGATTACAAAATTAACGTACGTCTGCGCTTATAAGACAACCTTTTAAGACCTATTATGTTACCTTAAATTCCCAACTCGTCTTATATGCGAGTACTAAGCAAGACCAAAAACTTCAATGTGCTAAAAACGAAGTTGTCCGGCCTTAAATCGCCGAACGGCTTTGTGTTTTTTTTTTTATCCACGTGGCTTCCCTTTTTATTTGATTTTTTCGTAACATTTAAGATGCTTTATAATTAGAATCTAATTATTTTGTTTATTAATTTCGTGTTTATTAATTACGCTATACAAATTCAATAAGTAATAATTTTATCTATAGCAATAATATGTATTTTGCATCAGTAAATATGTAAAGATCGAGGAAAATTATAAATATTGTAAGGATAAAGACGAAGATATGACCTTCATAATAACGGCCAACGTTTTCGTAACGTAATCAAAGTGTTTCCGATAATTACGTCACGACCTGTTGTCTATTAAGTTATGTATCGGTATACTACTATAATCATGAAACGTTAAGAAATATTTTGTCAACAAAGCCGGTCGGTTATCATCAAAGACGCATTTTATAAAGTACATCACAGAACATTTAGTCGGTTTGATATATGCCCTACGGGTTGTTTGCTTTACCTCTCTAAAGAGGGTGTAGGCAATTAGCGACACTTTGTTTGGCAACTGTTTGACATTTTATGATATTAAAGGGTGCCGCATGGTAGCAGTGTGCGACATTAACTTTTTAACACCAATGGGGCTACGGACTTCCAATTTTTTGTAGCCCGACAGAATCTTTCGTAGCCCCACTAATTTTTCGCTCAAGAATGAACAAGACTTTCATTCTAGTAATATTTAATTTCTTTCAATATACTGCTGTAGGTTGGTGAATATTGATATATTTTAGAAATTTGTATGAGGTTTTCAGAATTGATTTGGGTGGTTTTCAAAATAATGAAGCTTTTTCTTCTCTCTCACCTTACTTTAATTCAGTTCAGTTTTAGAATGTGTTTTGGAGCAAAATATATCCAAATCAATGTACTCAATAAATGTGTGCAATTTTATCTTGATGGCTCAAGCAGTTTTAAAGTTATATTAAATTATATAGCTAATTTTGTCCCCTGTGCACCCAAAAAAGTGTGACATTTTACATGAAGTATAGTTTGCAACTGAGGTTTACTTTTTAAAACCATGATTTATTGTTACAGCTTTGGCTTTTTAATGTAACTTAAACTCTGCACATTTAAATAAAATACTTCTTTTCATTACCTACATCTTATTGTTACCAATATTTCACATCTTGTGATGGCACCCTTTTCACGAAAATAGTGAAAAAAATACTAAATTTAAATGTTGAACACTACAATTTCATAACCCTATACTTTTCTAAAGTCTTAATGTTTTTCTAAGATCTTTATCCTTTCAGCTGTGAAGACACAGTATGATTTTTTTCTTTAATAAATCGACTTTCTCAGATACTTGATGAATGTCTATACACCTAAAAATGTCCCCTGTGCACCTTTTCAGTTGTTAAGTGTCAGATTTCTTTTATTCTTTAAATAAAATGGGATTTTACTTTATTTTCCTTGAAAGGGAGTTACAACAGATACAAAAGCAGCCTTCAACTTCACATATTACTGACTGTTAAACATTCACAAGGCCAAAAGTGATGTCCCCTGTGCACCCTTTTTTTTGACATATATCAATTATCATAGCAGTACTGTAACTTGTGGTGGCATTTCTATATTCTTAGCAGTGTGTATGCAAAATTTAGGCATTACTTGATAATTTAGCATTATATAAGAAACCCTGGACAATTAAAAATTCATTGTTTGCATTTTTTACCGAAGTTGCCAATTTTCAAGTTTAAAAGTGGAAATATCAATTTTATTGCTTCTTAAGCTCTTAAGTTTACCTAAATATGTAAATGTTCACTAGTAAATATTATGTAGTTAAAAGAATTTTACTTACCATAAACATATTCTATGAATAAATATTTGATACAATTTGTCCCTGTGCACCCTTTTTAGTAACATTATAAAGTATGTATGAATTTTACTATTCCATTTTATCATGCATGGTATTTTGTCATTTTTCTATATGAATAAGCAGTTCATGTAAATTAAATGATTTCAATTTGTTAGTTATGTATAAAGTCACTTATTTTTCATTTAAAGCATTACATTTTGTTGAATTTTCATGTTTTTGAAGTGAAAATTTTCAATTTTGTAGTTATTTTGTGGAATAAACTATTTTTTGATAGTATTTGTCTAAAGTTTATTACCAGTAGTCTTTTTATGAATAGAAAACTAATAATGGGTGAATATTACACTGATCTTCAGTATGTGTCCCTGTGCATCTTTAAAATAACTCAATTTTGAGTAGACAATTCTAGAAATTAGAATTACTGGACATTCTTGAAATTTGGCATGTGGTTTATAAACATGCAACATGTCAGAAAAAAGTTGGTTTTATAATTATATGATAGTTATTTTGCATTCAGCAACAACTTTTCTAGGTAAAGTTTTATTTTCATGTCACATTTGTGCAGAAAGGGTGATTTTAAAAACCAATGTCCACAAACATATGATTAAATAAGTTTCAAACCATACACATACACCCATTACTTATCATTTATGTTGAAAAAATTACTGTTATACATATTTCCTCGTCATAAAACCATGCAACATTTATCACCCACCTTACTGGAAATTCACTGAACTTTCGAATTAAAGGCTGAAATATTTTCTGATTGGCATTTCTCAACACTTCCCCAAAGATATTTCCTTCAAATTTGAAGTATTTGCTATAATAAAAAATAGGTGACCACCATAAGAAATAAGTTTGAATTTTTAACCCCTATGTCACACTTTTGCTTCATTATTTTGAAAACCACCCATTTCAAAATCTGAAACAGTGTTCACAAAATTATGCAGAAAGTCAAAGACACAGAGTCATGAAAAGAGATCTAAACAGCTTTGTAGACATGGTAGACAAGAAATAGCTTGGCAGTAGACTGACCAGGGGTCTCGCTAGGCCCATTATTGTTTTGGGAGAAGTCAATTATCCCTCAAACTAATTTAAGGAGAAGTGGGGAGACTTTAGGGAGAAGTTGGAAGGCTCCATTAATTTTTATATTTTTACCTCGACGCTGTGAATTGATTCAATGACCATTCATTTTCTTAGTTACATCATTTTACCATACACATTTATACCGAGTCACCACTTGTGTGAACAGTTTCTCATTTGAATAAAACTGAAAGTCAGCAGTGTCAAACCTAGAAATACATACCGGTATTCAAATCAATTCATCCATCAAAGTTAGTTTTACGAAGTTAATACTTTACATGTCGTTCTTTTACCATGGATACTAGATAATTGTGTCTATAATTCCAATTAATCGCATATGTAATTGACAATTCTTTAGAAAACGACTCGCATATTGCCTCTGCCCTTACAGAAGCAAGCCTCTGTGGCGTACATGCTGAGTATTTGCTGTGTATATGCCGCGAACACAGTAGTACGCCAGAGGAGTACATTTTACATAGGTAAAAGTCTGAAGTACACTTCATGCAGGAAGGATTTGTACATTTTTTTTTTTTTTTTTTTTGGAAGCAAGAACTTGATTTCCGAGTAACTTTTATCTTAATAGCATAGAATAGTTCAGATTACCGGTATTCTGAACAATGAAAATTTGCCATTTACTATTTGCAATGTTCATTTGTGAAGCTTACATCTTAGTGATTTCTGAGCTGCACCTTGCATGCAATGTAAAAATATATTCTTTTTCATTTTGAATTAATCCTGGAGCTTTCTAACATGGATAATTTAAAAGCCTTATTTAAACTTCGTTGCATTACATTTTGTAATACATGAAATAATTACCAAGATAATGCCTCAACAGCGCCCGAATGAGAAGAATTAATAGCTCACACTGTTATTTGAATACTCTTAAGCAAAACACCATTCTATCATGTTTTATAAAGGCTTTAATGCTCATTATGTAAACTCATTAAGGCCTCACCAGATTAAAAAGTTGTTCATCGGATTTGCCGCTCGTATATTTTCAGAACGTTTTTGGCTAATTGCGCTCGCCCCATTGGAAAAAATTTATCCAAAATTTTTTGGTGCACTACTTTTTACGGACGTAAAAGTGTATAAATGCTTATATAATTCCAGTCCTAGAATATTGTTCTCAGACGGATTTTAATCAAAATAAATACTACGCACACATCGTCTATAATAAATCATAACACTTATATTTAGTTGCATTAAAGTTGTTTCCCCTTGATGCAGTTACGCCATTTTCTTCAAATGTTTACCAAATTACATGCTACAAAAATTGATTTATTTCATTGAAAAGTGGATAAAGAAAAGCATACTAATTTATTTGGTAACATCAATCTACATTATTTTGGTAAGGGTAAATACTTATTGATGCATGTCACTTATCTTTTTATGCCCCCGAAGGGAGGCATTTAGTTTTTGAACCGTCTGTCAGTCTGTCGGTCTGTCCGCAATTTTTGTGTCCGGTCCATATCTTTGTCATCGATGGATGGATTTTCAAATAACTTGGCATGAATGTGTACCACAGTAAGACGACATGTCGCACGCAAGACCCAGGTCTGTAGCTCAAAGGTCAAGGTCACACTTGGACATTAAAGGATAGTGCATTGATGGGCGTGTCCGGTCCATATCTTTGTCATCGATGGATGGATTTTCAAATAACTTGGCATGAATGTGTACCACAGTAAGACGACGTGTCGCGCGCAAGACCCAGGTCCGTAGCTCAAAGGTCAAGGTCACACTTAGACATTAAAGGATAGTGCATTGATGGGCGTGTCTGGTCCATATCTTTGTCATCGATGGATGGATTTTCAAATAGCTTGGCATGAATGTGTACCACAGTAAGACGATGTGTCGCGCGCAAGACCCAGGTCCGTAGCTCAAAGGTCAAGGTCACACTTAGACTTTAAAGGATAGTGCATTGATGGGCGTGTCCGGTCCATATCTTTGTCAACCATGGATGGATTTTCAAATAACTTGGCATGAATGTGTACCACAGTAAGACGACGTGTCGCGCGCAAGACCCAGGACCGTAGCTCAAAGGTCAAGGTCACACTTAGACGTTAAAGGTCATTTTTCATGATAGTGCATTGATGGGCGTGTCCGGTCCATATCTTTGTCATTCATGCATGGATTTTAAAATAACTATGCATGAATGTGTGACACAGTAAGACGACGTGTCGCGCGCAAGACCCAGCTCCGTAGGTCAAAGGTCCTAAACTCTAACATCGGCCATAACTACTCATTCAAAGTGCCATCGGGGGCATATGTCATCCTATGGAGACAGCTCTTGTTTCTGTTTTTTTTTCTGTCCAAATGATCAGCATTTGCATACAAAAGTTGGTGGGGTAAGGAATTTACATTATCATAGCAGTTTCGCCACAAGAGTACACAGCAAGTATGCAGCAGGAGTACACAGCATGTACGCTGCAGGACTCGGGCCAGGAGTACACAGCATGTACGCCGCAGGTGTACACAGCATGTTTGCCGCAGGAGTTCACAGCATGTACGCCGCAGGGGTAGTACACCGCAGGCTCATTTGCATGTGAAAAGTGTATGTGCCGCGTACATGCTGCGTACTATTTCCCGCATACTAAATTCCTCCAGCGTACATTCTGTGTACTATGTAGTCCACAGCAAGTAGTACGCGGCAGAGCTCATTTGCATGTCAAAAGTGTACTACAAATGTATTATCGGTGTATGTGCCGTGCATATCCTGCGTACTGTTTAAAGCCCTTGATTTCAGTACACATCGTGTACGGATCATATACGCTGTATGTACACAGCAAGAGGACGCAGCAGGCCTTTTTCTTCTGTAAGGGTGGTGAAACCGATAATTTGATTTGCTTTCACACTTCTCGCGAAAATCTCACAAGTACCTGAAGTAGGCGGAGCTTAAATTATGCTATCGGCGAGTGTGTATGTGTATTCAATGCACATTATGACATGGTGCAAATTGTCAAAAGATTAGCAGGTGCGCATCCAAAAAAAAAATTCGGGCGACTTGAATTCGCTTTGAGATTGGATTTGAGCGAAGTTTGAAGCTTCAAAGCAACTATTTTGCTCCCACGTTTGCATTGATCTTTTTGGTAAATTTATTCCTCAGAATTTTTCATAGCCCGACGGGCTACGGTCTGCCGATTTTCTGTCGCCCGAGCCGAATTTTCGTAGCCATTGGCGATAGGGCTACTGTTAATGTCCCACACTGATGGTAGTGTTTTTACGGTTTGTAATTGAGAAGACGATTATTGTGTCAATTTGTGTTAATTGTGGGTCAAAATTATATGGTCAGTAAATGCATCTGCAGCGTGTATTTCTCGTAATTGATTGGTTCATAGCAAATTTAATTTCACTAATTTCGGGCGTGTTCAAATTAGGATTGACAGGGAATAAAAATTGAGTAATATACGAAGGTAATAAAAACTAAAGAAACTTGTAGATCTGTCTCAAAGATAAATAATATCATTGCAAATACGCTATCATACCGTCATGTCTGCAAAACGAAAGAGAAACTCTTATGATGTGAAATTTAAGCTAGAAGTGATAGAATATGCTAAAGCTAACAATAATTGTGCGGCCGAAAGGAAGTACGGTGTAACGGAAAAAATGGTCAGAGACTGGAAAATTAAAGAGCAGAAATTACTCAGTGCTTCCAAGTCAGTTAAAAAAATGCGAACTGTTCTTTCGCCATACGAGGCAATGGAGTCAAAATTGAATGAGTGGATTATTGAACTTCGTAGTAATGGATACATAGTGACACGTCCTACCATTAGGTTGCGGGCACGTCAGCTCGCATCAGAGATGGGATATACAGAGTTTAAGGCATCGGGCGGTTGGTGCTCCAACTTTCTTAACCGACATGGATTAGCTTTGCGTCAGCGCACACACATCGCGCAAAAACTCCCAAAGGATGTGGACGATAAAGTGTTGTCATTCCAGAAATTTGTGTTGGACTTAAGAAAGGGACATGAGTTTGAACTCGGTAGCATCGGAAACATGGATGAAACCCCTATGTTCTTCGATATGCCGGGAAATCGGACAGTGGATTTTAAAGGAAATAAAACTGTATCAGTGAAAACGACAGGGGCGGAGAAGTCCCACTTCACAGTAATTCTCTCGTGTCTCGCTGACGGCACGAAACTGAAACCCGCTATAGTTTTCAAAAGGAAAACCATGCCAAAAGAGAAGTTTCCTAGTGGAATTTGTGTGTACGTTCAAGAAAAGGGCTGGGTAGATGAGAAAGTGTTACTGGACTGGTTAAACGACGTGTGGTTTAACCCTTTCCCACACCGAAACGTTTATCACCGTATCTATCGATTACCAAACAGAAACGTATTGACCCGTCTCTATCGGTTCCCCGATAGAAACGTATTATACCGATTAACGGCCATTTGAACAGAATCGTTTTATCCCGTGTCTTATAATCAATCGCTTTATTTTCGTTCTTTTCCTAAAGAAACAAATTCCGGATGTTTACTAACTCAAAATATGGGATTTCGTCATCATTATTTACGTACAAGATCATGTGGTTACTATTTAAATTTATCGAGTACTTTGCAAGGAAATTTCCTACATGTGCACGACGCTACGTCATGGAAAATTACTGAGAAAGCTGCTTGCAACTGGACGGTTCGCGGGCTTTCCTCGTTCTAAAAATAACAACCATTTAACATCAAAGTATTTTTAAATGTGTTAGGTCATGAAGGTCACGCGTGATACATGCAGATTTCCCCTAAACAACAATTTGTGTATAAGATGGCTTGGAATTTATGGCCTTACATAACGGGAAGTGTTAATCAAAACAGAAGGACCGCAGCTTTCAAATATTTTATGACACCCCAAGAGTTAATTGCAGCGGAAGTCACCCGTGATGTACCGACGTTTGATCATCAAAATATTACGTAATATTATCCTAAAAATATATTAATTTTTAGCACAAGAATACTGTAGTCGGTTACGAGTCTCGATCTCAGCGATCTTTTTGCACTTTCAGAAATTTTACGATCCGTTATTTTTGTAGTGTTATTCAGTTTGATGGTTGTTGTTTTATATAAATACTTACTGATTCCGATTCGGAAGATAAGTCTATTAACTATAAATCAAACTTTCAAACATCATTTTGAAATGAAATTGTATATGAATTTCAATGTGAAAGTAATCCAAAACAGAATTTTATGCCTAAAAATATATATTCCCGTACTTTAACACTTTATATCTTCGAAACTCAAAGAGAAACTACAATAAATTTTGTATCATCGGAAAGAGAATTTAAATTGCTATAAACTTTATACTGACAAAAATAATGTCAAACTTACAGAAAATATTAAAATAATGACATTTTTAACATAAGTGTGTGTAATCACAAAATAATGCCAACACCTCTGTTCAGATAAGACAGTCACCTTTATCAGCCATATACTGATTATAGATTATTGATTATCACTTATCAGTGTTGTGTAAAAGAGGTTACTTTGGCTTCTGTTCTGTGTGGTAAAGGGTTAAACGCCCGGGCGCACTTTTGAACAAAAAGTCTGTGATGGTGTGGGATATGTTCCGTGCTCACTTGATGGAATCAGTTAAACGGAGACTTAAGGAAAAAAGGACTTATCAGGCTGTCATTCCAGGGGGTTGCACATCTATTTTGCAGCCCCTGGATGTTAGCTTGAAAAAACTGTTCAAAGTTAATATGAGGCAAAAGTGGAACACGTGGATGGTGGAAGGTACCAAGCAGTTAACAAAAAACGGAAACCTGAAACGCCCCGAGTTATCTCTTGTGTGTCAGTGGGTAGTGGAATCATGGAATGAAATTCCTAGTGCTATGGTAATGAAATCGTTTCTCAAATGCGGAATTTCGAATTCACTTGACGGCACGGAGGACGATGAGATCTTCAGTGAATTTGTCAGTGGTGCACGTGATGCATCCAGTGATGTAGAGGACTTTGTGCAGGAGGAGATGGATGCCGGCGTGTATGACGACTGCATCACGGAATCTCAATTTCATGAACTGTTCGGCGATAGTGACGACGATGAATTCGACGGTTTCTGAATAAACTATTAAGTCAGATAAATGACAGTGATTGTTAATATCAGATGAATTTAATCATCATGAAAGTGCTTATATGGATTAATTAAAAGGAAAATTTTAATGTTGCCATGTATATTTTTATACGTTTTGCTTGACGTGGATTCTGTATTGTTCGTATATTAACTTTTTTTAAATGAATATCTGACTAACAACAGTGCTTACGCGGATGTACGGTAAAAGTGTCATAAAAATCATGGATTTTTATTCAGAAATATCGTATTTCTCTGTTTTAATAGCTTTCATGCACATTAACATTTATCGTTCAGATAGCAAGGTTGAAATTCAATATGCAGCTGTAAACTGAATATTGTTCAATATGGGTACTGTTATGAAAATAGCGTAAAGACAGCTGTATACAAGATAGATATATATTTATATAATTATATAAACATGTATGAACTTTTGAATTTTATGTGTTTCTTTCTTTCTTGTCCGTTAACGTTTTAAAGCAAGAAGATACTCCTATAGACCCTTATAGCTACACGCCTGTTTATACATTGATAGATTATCTCCCTTCCCAAGAAACCTTACCATCAGGTGCCGTCTGTGAAACAGATCGGCTTATAAAAAGGGATCCCTTCTGTCTTTCAGATCGTCAGAGTAAATATTTCCATTTACACCAGTCAGCCTGTAGCAGTTTTGATCAACAAATATGTAAATTTTATCCGTCGTTGTCTGTCTGTCAGCCCGTCAACAGTGTACATAATGTCCGTAATCGGAATCGCATAGTTCTTCGATACACAAAAAGTATATCTTCTACAACTATGTTACTCCATTTTTCTGTCTATTATTTTTTTCTGCTGTAATATTTCACGTATCGAAAACAGAAACAATTTATTCAATCAACACATGAAATACATGGCAGTATATGGTAGATATAACAATCGTGCTTTTAGTAAAACGTCCGTGACTTCAGAACTGTATTCATACTTAATGAACTGTGGTACCTGAAATATTTAAAGCAATAGATATTAATAAGTTATTTTGTTTAAACAACGTAATTAAAAAGCATTTATAGCATTATTGAACTGCCGATGACAGACCCCTGTCACTTACCATTCATCTTGTCACTCATCAAAAATATTTCTAGCAGAAACAAACTGCCGATCAATGATCCCTGTAAATTTTACAGTCTAGCTGGTGAAAATTAATAAACTGCTGACCATCGATCTCCGTCAATTTTTCACCTCGTCTAATATGCGAGTGCAGGCAAAAATCATGATTTTTTTGGATCAAAGTTAGGGTCTCGTCTTATAAGCAAATAGTCTTATAAGCGCAGACGGACGGTACTTGGCATCAATATTCCCCATGGTGAGACAACGTGTATCAAACAGGGAATGTCACGCACCAAAAACGCAGCCTCCCCAAAACGAAACCCACAGCACGCAAACGTGCACACCACAAACACACACACGCACGCACACACACATACAACCGCGCGCACACACACACACAAAGCCGACACATGAGGACAAAACAAACAAACAAAGGAACACAGTGGGGCACCGCCTTGGAATGGTCAGTGGCAAAAACACCACTGGGGAGCTGAAACCGGTCTATGGTGCGCACCCAACCTCACTCTTACCCCCACCATGTTCCAAAGACACGGGACCGTGTAAATAAAAGTAATCCCCTCAGGTGAAACTCTAACACGCGTAATGGAAACAAAAGGCATGGCATGTAAAACACAAAAAAGCTCGTGCATAAATATATAAAAAGCAAACCTTAAGAACCAAAAACATATGTACTCAATGCCTTTTCAGAAGACAGAGCAACAAGAGAAACACCCTTAATGGCCCGACGAAACAGGCCAGAAGACAGATATCAAAACAGTTCAGTCCTGGTAGGATTTAAAAACTGCTTATCATAGAGTCCTCCCCCTCTTCCGTCAGACCCAATCAAAGAGGGAAGCGTAGTGTCCAACTGTAAATGGGTTGAACACTAAACATGCGGTATGTCTCAAAACAGTTGGGTCATAACCTCTTTTAATAAAACGTTTTATAATTTTACCAAATACATTTGGAAAATTACCATGACCCAAAATCTTACGAAATTTGTAAACCACATCCCCATAAAAAACGGGTTTAGAAATACCTTCTCGCAGAAGTGTCTTTAAATTACTATTGAATTTTAAAACTAAATCAGAATTGCGATTAGCAAAATATTTACGCAGTTTGTAATAACGGTAGCCTGGCTGAAGAAGTTTACTTGTAATATATTGATTACGTTCATTGAAATGCTTGACATGACTACATGCTCTGGCAAACCGAATTAATTGAGAAATATATACCCCATAAGATGTAGCCTGAGGTACATCCCCATGCATCCAAATGGGGAAAATTTACAATACTAAAATTAAAATCATCCCTCTTGTCATAAATTTTGGTATGTATAATATTGTCATAAATAGAGAGATGTAAATCTAAAAATGAAGCATCAGTATCCGAATTGTTAGTTTTAATTAACTGAAGCTCCCTAGGATAAATAGTACAGGTCACACTTGGAGATCAAATGTCAGTATTTTGATTCCATACCTCATGTTTTTATTTCGATGTAAATGAGATGTGAAACTAAAATTTGTAGTTCTGTTTGGCGCCACCCTTACAGAAGCAAGCCTCTGTGGCGTGCATGCTCCGTATTTGCTGTGTTTATGCTGCGAACACAGTAGTACGCCAGAGGAGTACATTTTATATACACCGCATGCCGCGTACATGCCGCATACTATTTCGACGAGTACACAGCATGTACGCAGGAGGTCACTAGTACACTTCAAGTATGCAGCACAGACTTGGAAAATTTAAGGAGTACACTGCATGTACACAAGAGGGACTTGTACAAGAAAATAGTACACTGCATGTACACCGCAGATTACTTTGAAATTTGTGCAGTACACTTCATATACGCGGGAAGGACTTGTACAATTTCTTTTGGCATTTATACTTAGTTTTCTTTTATAAGTTAAAGTCTGAAGTACACTTCATATACGCGGGAGGGACTTGTTCATTTTCTTTTGGTGTTTATACTTAGAATTTTTTTAGGTAAAAGTCTGATGTAGTCACTTCATGCAGGAAGGATTTGTACATTTTTTTTTTGGAAGCAAGAACTTGATTTCCGAGTAACTTTTATCTTAATAGCATAGAATAGTTCAGATTATTCTGAACAATGAAAATTTGCCAAACTATTTGCAATGTTCGTTTGTGAAGCTTACATCTAAGTGATTTCTGAGCTGCATGCACCTTGCATGCAATGTAAAGTAACACCTGTATATGCAATTATAATGAAATACTGAGCAGTGAGCTGTGTCTTACCCATGCTCCTCAGCATTTATCGCAGATTTGCCATATGCTTTAAGTGCACTTGTTACTCTTAATGTCCAAAGTCGAATTATGGTGCATTTTAGGTCACTATTTAAAACTGTTAATTTTAAACTAAATATGGTATTTTTGAGCATTATGAATTTTGTTTGATTTAGAAAAGGCTGCACATGCACAGTAAAACCTGTTCACAGCAGTTTCGCCACAAGAGTACATAGCATGTACACCACAGGAGTATACAGCATGTAATATGCAGCAGGAGTACACAGCATGTACGCCGCAGGAGTAGTACACCGCAGGCTCATTTGCGTGTGAAAAGTGTATGTGCCGGGTACATGCTACGTACTATTTCTCCAGTGTACTTCCCGTACTATGTAGTCCACAGCATGTACGCAGCAAGTAGTACGCGGCAGAGCTCATTTGCATGTCAAAAGTGTACTACAAACGTACTATCGGTGTATGTGCGGTGTATATCCTGCGTACTATTTAAAGCCCTTGATTTCAGTACACATCATGTACGTGTCAAATACGCTGTATGTATACAGCAAGAGTATGCGACAGCCCTTTTTCTTCTGTAAGGGCATATAACCTATACCGTGTTGGTGCGCCGTAAAACCCAAATCAATCGATCAAATGTCAATAGGATTTTTTTTCTTGTCCGGTCTGTAACTTGGTCATGCAAAACAGAATTTAAATATCAGTCGGCACAAATATTATTCCCCTGGATGAGACGTGTCGTGCGCAAATCCCATGCCCTTAGCTGAAAGGTCAAGGTCACACTTGGAAGTCAAAGGCCAAAAGGGTTTTTTTCCTGTCCAGTCTGTAACTCAACAATCCTTAAAGGGATTTTAATATTACTTGGCACAAATGTTCACCACCATGAGACAGAGTGTCATGCAGAAGAACCAGGTCCCTAGGTCGCACTTAGAGGCCAAAGGTCAGATACAAGAATGACTTTGTCCAGAGCATTTCTTCTTCATGCATGGAGGGATTTTGATGTAACTTGGCACAAATGTTCACCATGAGGCACCCTGATTTTAGAATTACTTCCCTTTGTTGTTACTACAAATAGCTTATATTGTAACTTTTTTTATTACTGGCCGGAGGGAAAAATTGAGACCACTTTTCTGTGGTACAACATGCATGTTACATCCAATTTTTAAGTCTATTTAGGTGTATTTTGACCTATCTGCCCCATGTGGTTCTGGGACGATCTATGTATGAAAAGAATTGGAACCACTGCCTTACCCTTGCATGATCGTAAGAGGCGACTAATAGGGTCTTAACACTTGGTTTTGCTGTAACTCTGTGATTCCAGCAGGTATGCAAATTTTGATTCCATACCTCATGTTTTTATTTCGATGTAAATGAGATGTGAAACCAAAATTTGTAGGTCTGTTTGGCGCCATATAACCTATACTGTGTTGGTGCGCCGTAAAAACCCAAATAAATAAATTGTGACCTACCGTATTTTCCCGTATTACACCCCCGGGGGCGTTACATTTTCCAAAGAGGGGGCGTTTATTTGAGGTAAAAAAATAAAATATGAAAATTTTTACAAAACTTAAAAACATCGTTCAAACTAGCTGTAAAGTGTTTCTGTGTTGTTTATATAATCCCTCTAAAACGTAATTATTTGGCATCCAATTTAATGCAGTGTGTCTTTTATGCATTTAAATACGGTACCTCGTGTATTCCATGTCTGGCTTTTTGACACGCTCGCGACACTACACATTACGTCATGACCCAAACAGCTGTGTACTCTGATAACATTTTCCTTAGTACATGCGGGTAGCTAATAGCGCAATACACAATGTCAATGGTTTGACACGCTGCTGTGCCTGCTTTTAAATTAAAAGTTCTTAAAACTGCCGAAGAAAAGGGTATATCGTAAACACATTGCTGCAAGTTTTTTTAAAGTCGGCAGGAAGCGTGTGCGCGAGTGGTGTAAAAACAAATCAAAAATGTATTTACCGTTTAATTTTCTGTTACGTACCGTACTTAGTGCAAATGTTTTGAACTTACGGTACTTGGACTGTTTAAAAGTGTGTTTAATTTTTAATACATTGGACTTTAGTACTGTAAATTACTTATTATGTTGACTTATAAAAATGAGGTAGGTGATTTTTTTCCCGTTCTTGTTGACTTTTTTTCCCTCCAAAATGGGTGGGGGGGGCGTTAATTAGAGGGGGGGGCCTTAATTCGGGAAAATACGGTATCTCTACCTGGTAAAGAGTTTTATGTGTACATACAAATATTATATATAGAATTTTTTATTCTTTCTTAGGATTAACTTTCCTTTGATGTTACTATAAATAATTTATATTAGAACTTTTTTATAATTGGCCAAAAAAATTCCATATGCAAATACAGGTGCTTTTGTAAAGAAATTTGCTATGACGGGCATATATTGTGACATTCTGGCACTCTTGTTTATATTTATAGATGTTATGAAACAATCGACAACTGTAGGTTTTTGTATAATATGTAAATTTTAATCCAAGTGTTTTGTTATAACATATTGTATATATAGTACAATATTGTTTATACATCATTGACAGATATCAGTTCATTATGTTATACTGCAGTAGAGAAAATGAGGTGCCTTCCAGTAGGGGACTTTGCATTGAATCAGAATGGCAATACTTCATTCACTTATTCTAATACAGTTTATGACGTCTTAATAGTGCCATTACTATGTGACGTCACCTAAAAGACAGGAATGTCTAGCCCTGGTGCATGCTGGGACAAATGTATACTTTCCCCGCAATGTCGACAAGAAACATTGGTCTGGCGTGTCAGACCAGGAGCAGACACCTGCATGCATGGCTTTGAAGTTTGTGGCAAAACTAAACAGTTTTTAGCTTGACTATATACGAAATTTTTGACATAAAAATTTTGTGCAAGTTTTGCATGTAATTAATAATGCTTTTCGCAATTTAGTATACCAAATGTTTCAAGCTCCACAAACGTCTTTGGCATCATGAGATGACATCATACTGCAGATTTCAAAAGTTCTCTGGTTTATATTATATATTCTAGCAAAATTGTGTCCCTTTTTATCTTAGAAATTTTGGTGAAAGTTTTGCATGTGAACAGGTTTCTCAGGAACTTGTGTACTAAATGCTTTCTAAATCTAAATAAACTTTTCTCTAGCACCATGAAATAACCTCTCTGATCGAACCTGAATGCATAATTCTGGCTTACAGTCATTAAAATTTATGCCCCTCTCTCAACTTTGGTAATTTTGGTAAAGATTTAAATGTATGTAAGCTAGTCACAGTAATGGGAAGGGTGTCAAATAGCATGCAGACAGGCTGTCATTTGACAGCTTCTATTTTTCATAGACAGACATTCACTTTTTAGCTCACCTGTCACAAAGTGACAAGGTGAGCTTTTGTGATCGTGCGGTGTCCGTCGTCCGTCGTCCGTCCGTCCGTAAACTTTTGCTTGTGACCACTCTAGAGGTCACATTTTTCATTGGATCTTTATGAAAGTTGGTCAGAATGTTCATCTTGATGATATCTAGGTCAAGTTCGAAACTGGGTCACGTGCCTTCAAAAACTAGGTCAGTAGGTCTAAAAATAGAAAAACCTTGTGACCTCTCTAGAGGCCATATATTTCACAATATCTTCATGAAAATTGGTCAGAATGTTCACCTTGATGATATCAAGGTCAAGTTCGAAACTGGGTAACGTGCCATCAAAAACTAGGTCAGAAGGTCTAAAAATAGAAAAACCTTGTGACCTCTCTAGAGGCCATATATTTCACAAGATCTTCATGAAAATTGGTCAGAACGTTCACCTTGATGATATCTAGGTCAAGTTCGAAACTGGGTCACGTGCCATCAAAAACTAGGTCAGTAGGTCAAATAATAGAAAAACCTTGTGACCTCTCTAAAGGCCATATTTTTCATGGGATCTGTATGAAAGTTGGTCTGAATGTTCATCTTGATGATATCTAGGTCAACTTCGAAACTGGGTCATATGCGGTCAAAAACTAGGTCAGTAGGTCTAAAAATAGAAAAACCTTGTGACCCCTCTAGAGGCCATATGTTTCACAAGATCTTCATGAAAATTGGTCAGAACGTTCACCTTGTTGATATCTAGGTCAAGTTCGAAACTGGGTCACGTGCCATCAAAAACTAGGTCAGTAGGTCAAATAATAGAAAAAACTTGTGACCTCTCTAGAGGCCATATTTTTCATGGGATCTGTATGAAAGTTGGTCTGAATGTTCATCTTGATGATATCAAGGTCAAGTTCGAAACTGGGTCACGTGCGGTCAAAAACTAGGTCAGTAGGTCTAAAAATAGAAAAACCTTGTGACCTCTCTAGAGGCCATATATTTCATGAGATCTTCATGAAAATTGGTCAGAATGTTCACCTTGATGATATCTAGGTCAAGTTCGAAAGTGGGTCACGTGTCTTCAAAAACTAGGTCAGTAGGTCAAATAATAGAAAACCCTTGTGACCTCTCTTGACGCCATATTTTTCATGGGATCTGTATGAAAGTTGGTCTGAATACTGAGATATCTTGATGATATCTAGGTCAAGTTCAAAAGTGGATCACGTGCCATCAAAAACTAGGTCAGTAGGTCAAATAATAGAAAAACCTTGTGACCTCTCTAAAGGCCATATTTTTCATGGGATCTGTATGAAAATTGGTCTGAATGTTCATCTTGATGATATCTAGGTCAAGTTCGAAACAGGGTCATGTGCGGTCAAAAACTAGGTCAGCAGGTCTAAAAATAGAAAAACCTTGTGACCTCTCTAGAGGCCATACTTGTAAATGGATTTCCATTAAAATTGGTCAGAATGTTCACCTTGATGATATCTAGGTCAAGTTTGAAACTGGGTCACGTGCCTTAAAAAACTAGGTCAGTAGGTCAAATAATAAAAAAACCTTGTGACCTCTCTAGAGGCCATACTTTTCATGGGATCTGTATGAAAGTTGGTCTGAATGTTCATCTTGATGATATCTAGGTCAAGTTCGAAAGTGGGTCAACTGCGGTCAAAAACTAGGTCAGTAGATCTAAAATTATTAAAATCTTTTGACCTCTCTAAAGGCCATATTTTTCAAAGGATCTTCATAAAATTGATCTGAATGTTCACCTTGATGATATCTAGGTGAGTTTCGAAACTGGGTCACATGCGGTCAAAAACTAGGCCAGTAGGTATAAAAATAGAAAAACCTTGTGACCTCTCTAGACGCCATATTTTTCATGAGATCTTCATGAAAATTACTGAGAATGTTCACCTTGATGATATCTAGGTAAAGTTCAAAACAGGGTCACATACCTTCGAAAACTAGGTCAATAGGTCAAATAATAGAAAAACCTTGTGACCTCTGTAGAAACCATATTTTTCAATGGATCTTTATGAAAATTGGTCAGAATTTTTATCTTGATAATATCTAGGTCAAGTTCAAAGCTGGGTCACATGAGCTCAGAAACTAGGTCACTATGTCAAATAATGACGTCATACTCAAAACTGGGTCATGTGGGAAGAGGTGAGCGATTCAGGACCATCATGGTCCTCTTGTTTAAATACTTACAAAACGTTCATGCTAAGGATCAAAAGTGTACTTTTCCTGATCTTTTTGTCTTGTCAGTTTTTTATAAATAAATTACAAAACTCAGCCTTTGATCATCTACCTCCAGAATGTACCATTGAATAGCAGTGGAGAAGAAAATACAAGCCCTACAGAGCCCATACATACCCCAACATCACAACAGCTGCAGAACCGTGTGAGGTCATTGATCAATCTACCCCAGTATCAGTTTATTGATGATAATGGCAAGATCAGAGAGCAACATAACCAGAAAGAGAGGAGGAGAAGGTATTTTTTAACGAAGAAAGCTGTAAACCATTCTTTGGTCTGGTCAGTATTAAAAAGAGAATAAACAATTCTTTGGTCTGGTCAGTATTAAAAAAGGAGAATAAGAAATTGTTATACCCCAACTAAACATGTTTTGTCGCATCCCGAAATCTATATCTCAGTTATTACAAAGTGGATTTGATTCAAACTTAAAATAGATGTTCCACCTTATCACCCACATCATGTGACACAAGGTGCATAACTCTGACACCAATTTTTCATGAATTATGCCCCCTTTTACTTAGATTTAAGGTTAATTTTTATGCATTTTCACTATATCTCAGTTATTACAAAATGGATTTGATTCAAACTTAAAATAGATGTTCCCCCTTATCACCCACATCATGTGACACAAGGTACATAACTCTGACACCAGTTTTTCATGAATTATGCCCCCCTTGTACTTAGAATTGAAGGTTAATTTTGATGCATTTTCACTCTATCTCAGTTATTACTAAATGGATTTGATTCAAACTAATATGCAATGCATTTGTTTCAAACTTGAAGTAGTTGTTCCACATCATCACCCACATCATATGACACAAGGTGCATAACTCTTGTACCAATATTTCCTGAATTATGCCCCCTTTTTGCTTAGAATTATACTTATATAGTGTTTTGATACACTTTATCTGTACATCTCTTATTATTTGATATTTTTATGCCCCCGAAGGGAGGCATATAGTTTTTGAACCGTCTGTCTGTCGGTCTGTCAGTCTGTCCGCAATTTTCGTGTCCGGTCCATATCTTTGTCATCAATGGATGGATTTTCAAATAACTTGGCATGAATGTGTACAACAGTAAGACGACGTGTCACGCGCAAACCCAGGCCCGTAGCTCAAAGGTCAAGGTCACACTTAGACATTAAAGGATAGTGCATTGATGGGCGTGTCCTGTCCATATCTTTGTCATCGATGGATGGATTTTCAAATAACTTGGCATGAATGTGTACCACAGTAAGACGACGTGTCGCGCGCAAGACCCAGGTCCGTAGCTCAAAGGTCAAGGTCACACTTAGATGTTAAAGGATAGTGCATTGATGGGCGTGTCCGGTCCATATCTTTGTCATCGATGGATGGATTTTCAAATAACTTGGCATGAATGTGTATCACAGTAAGACGACGTGTCGCGCGCAAGACCCAGGTCCGTAGCTCAAAGGTCAAGGTCACACTTAGACATTAAAGGTCATTTTTCATGATAGTGCATTGATGGGCGTGTCCGGTCCATATCATTGTCATTCATGCATGGATTTTAAAATAACTACGCATGAATGTGTGACACAGTAATTTAGACGACGTGTTGCGCACAAGACCCAGCTCCGTAGGTCAAAGGTCCTAAACTCTAACATCGGCCATAACTATTCATTCAAAGTGCCATCGGGGGCATGTGTCATCCTATGGAGACAGCTCTTGTTTAACATAGACTCAAGCTACTATGCAATAGTCATCCACCATTGGAGTCATTAAACACTCCAGTGACAGTTCTTGACAGATTTAAATGTTTTTGGTAAACAGTTGTAACATCATAAAATACAAGTAAAGTTCGACGTTGGCTACAAACCACCAATTTTACAAGTTATGGCTCCTTTTCAACTTAAATTTTGTCAAACTTGTGGTTGATGGACAATATTAAACTCACAAAAGGCTTGACAGATTTAGATAAATTTTGGAACACATGATTGTGTAACATAAAATACAGGTCAAGTTTGATTTAAATTGCACCTTCTTGTGGCCATGTCTTTCTTATGGTTGCCATTCTTCTGTGACAACACTGTATTGTGGGGGTATTCGTCACTCCTGTGACAGTTCTAGTTTGGTCTAGTAAGTATTGAAAAATGAGGATAAACAATTCTTTGGTCTAGTCAGTAAAGCAATTCTTTGGTATAGTAAGTAAGCAATTCTTTGATCTGGTCAGTATTAAAAAAGGAGGATAAGAAATTCTGTGGTCTAGTTGATATTAAAAAAAGAGAACAAGAAATTCTTTGGTCAGTATTAAATTCAAATTTTAGGAGTACAAGAAAGTTAAGGGCCGTAATTCTGACAACATGCATATCAGAGTTATGGTTCTTGACAGTCAACTAATGATGATAAACAAGTGTGCAAAGTTTCAGAGCTGTAGCTCTTTTAGGTTTTGAGAAAAGGCGGACCTAAACAAAAAAATTACCCGACGCCAGTGACCAAGTGGTGACAATACCTGGTAGTTTTTTGTTTTTTGTTTGTTTCAAAAATCAGATGAGCTAAAAATGAGGATAAGCAATTCTTTGGTCTTTCAGTATTAAAAAGTGGATAAGCAATTCTTTGGTCTGGTGAGACTTTTAAAAAAGAAGGATAAACATGTTGTTCTTTGGTATTGAAAAAAAAAAGAGGAAGTTTGACTGTTTCTCATTATGTCTTCCACCACACAGTGGTGTGGGAGATATTGATTTACTCCAGTCTGTGTGTCTGTCTGTCACAAAGCTTGTCTGCACTCTAAGTCGAACATTTCTCATCCTATCTTCACCAAAATGTGTCTGCCAATAAGTGCTCGGCCAAGTTCGATAACTAGCCAAATTGGCATAGGCACTTTAGAATAATGGCCCTTGATTTACCAAAAACACTTAGATTTCTTGCACAGTTTTACCCCTAAACCGGTGCCTATACTACTAGTAGTATAGGCATCCTTTTGGTGTCAGGAAAACGCATGCACATGTGGATTAAGTAAACAGTATATAAAGACTGACTTACTATTTAGATGATTAGGCAGTTGTGGGAGACATGCGCTTTTCTCAAAAGCATCTCTAGTTTAAGTCAATGTTGATTTCAGCCAAAACGGCTATTTTTTGAAACATGGACTGAAAATTTGAAAATGAAGAACATGAAAATTTTATTTATCCATGGGAATTTAAGTTAGCTTCCTACAAATGATAATGACCGCCTCAATTGCCTAGTGGTAGAGTGCCAGCTTCGAGTGGGAGATCATGGGTTCAATCCCTGGGCACGTCGTACGAAAGACATAAAAAATGGTACTAGTTACTAAGCTGCCTCGCTTGGCACTCAACATTAAGAGGGTAATACTTGGACTAGTCAGAACAGTGTCAGTATAATGTGACTGGGTGGGGTATCATGTCACATGTCTAACAGACTTCCGGAAAGTTTGGAAAAATGGCTTGATCTCCAGTCCGGTAATGTCTAGAAATCTGCCAGACCAAAAAACAATCAGCTGGACTGAAAATAATTAAACTTATAATGCAGAACCAAAAACAGCCTCAGTAAACTACCATTTTAACATGCTGTTTTGCAAGCAATTAAGGCATGAATCTATATTATGTTAGAACCGCTTCATTTCTTACTCATTTTTTTGCTTCCTGTACATTTGGCAGGCGTGTTTTTTCATTAATTTCTGGATTCTGCACCAGTATTATTTTAATGACGCCATTTTGTCCAAGATGTTGCAGTTCTTGGGATACGATAAATGCCAAACCGCCTCGGTAGTCTAGTGGTAGAGCGTCCGCTTTGAGTGCGGGAGGTTGTAGGTTCGATCCCCGGCCGCGTCATACCAAAGACGTAAAAAATGGTACTAGTAGCTTCCTCGCTTGGCGCTCAGCATTAAGAGGATAGTGCTAGGACTGGTCAGCCCGGTGTCAGTATAATGTGACTGGGTGGGGTATCATGCCACGTGTCTGCGGCATGATATTTCAGTGAGGCAGCACTATAAAGTTGGGCATTGTGCTCAATGCTACAAGTAGACAACGTCGTTTATATGACTGAAAAATTGTTGAAAAAGACGTTAAACCCGAACACACACACACACACACACACGATAAATGCCAGTCAGTCGGACCACATCGGGGTTAAAAAAATGGTGGACCGCGTAAAAATTTTGTGTTCATGTTGTCAGACCGACTTTCCAGAAGTCAGAGTGGTCTTAGGCGTGATATTACAGTGAGGCAGCACTATAACGTTGAGCATTGTGCTCACTGCAAGTATAGACACTGTTGTTTATATGACTGAAAAACTGTTGAAAAAGACAATAAGGTTTAGGAGTATATCTTCAAAACACAGAAATATGTGATAAACAAACAACATCTTTAACAACACTCTACATTAACATTACATATTCTGCCGTACTGTCCCATACTTCGGATACTTAAAATATTCTGAAAAAGGTGACCCCCTTTAAAATGAATGCCATTTTTTTTCACAATTTAGTAAAACAAATGTTTCAAGCTGCACAAACATCTTTGGCATCACGAGATAACATCATACTGCATAGTTCAAAACAATTACTGAAAACTAAGTTCCACCAAGTTAAATGAAATTTCAGCACTGGGACATTATTTCAAATGCATCAAAATGAAGATATATAACAGTTCTTTGAAAATGGTGAGCTTTTAAAGGCGTTGAACTGTAGGGATAACGCATGTTTTTTGGTGTTATAACATCTGCAGAATCCCAAGGGACTTGTTGGTATCCGAGTCCATTAGAAATGCGTGGTTAAGTCTATGTTGTTTTTAGCTCGACTATACGAAATATATGGAGAGCTATCATACTCAACCGGGCGCCAGTGTCTGCGTCCTTCCGCGTCCCCACTTTGGTTAAAGTTTTTTTACACTCTCTCTCGTTAATTTTCTCCTTTTCTCTGTAGTTACTTGATGGATTTGTTTGAAACTTAAAATAGTTATTCCTCACCATCACCCACATCATATGGCACAAGGGCCATAACTCTCACACCAATATTTAATGAATTATACCCCTTTTTACTTAGAATTTCAGGTTAATTTAGTTTTGATGCACTTTCACTCTATCTTAATTATTACTAAATAGATTAGATTCTAACTTAAAATAGATGTTCCACCTTAATTATCACCTACATCATATGACACAAGGTGCATAACTCTGGCACCAATTTTTTCCGAATTATGCCCCCTTTTACTTAGAATTTAAGGTTAATTTTTATGCATTTTCGCTATATCTTAGTAATTACTAAATGGATTTTATTCAAACTTGAAGTAGTTGTTCCACATCATCTCCCACATCATATAACACAAGGTCCATAACTGTGGTACCAATATTTAATGAATTATCCCCCTCTTATACTTAGAATAATTCAAGTTCAGGTTAAAGTTTTGATGCACTTTCACTCTATTTCAGTTATTACTAAATGGATTTGATTCAAACTTAAAATAGTTGTTCAACATCATCACTCACATCATATGACACAAGAGCCATAACCCTTGCACCAATATTTGATGAATTATCTCCCCTTTTTACTTAGAATTTCAGGTTAAAGTTTTGGTGTACTTTCACTCTATCTCAGTTAGGCCTAAAAAAAAATCCTTTGTTTCCGGTAACATGCTCAAAAAAATTAGGGTAGGTAGGTTGGAACAAATTTTTTTTTTTTTGGATTTTTTTTATTTAGGGAGACTTTTTTGGAAATTATTTTTGTGTCAAAAAATGAATACAAATAAGGCGGTTATGCCCTTAGAGCATCAGTAAGTTGATTTCTAACATCACTGGCGATGTTTAAAGCATAATAAATGCTGTTTTGCAACTTTTTGTTAAAAAGTTGAAAAAAATATTGTCCAAGACCATAAAAACATTTAGGGTCAGGCCAGAAATTTAGGGTAGGTAGGGATACCGGAAACAAACATTTTTTTTTACGCCCTAATTACTAAATAGATTTGATTCTAACTTAAAATAGTTGTTCCACCTTATCACCTACATCATATGACACAAGGTGCATAACTCTGGCACCAATTTTTCCTGAATTATGCCCCCTTTTACTTGGATTTAAGGTTAATTTTGATGCATTTTCACTATATCTTAGTAATTAGTAAATGGATTTTATTCAAACTTGAAGTAGTTGTTCCACATCATCACCCACATCATATGACACAAGGTGTATAATTCTTGCACCAATATTTTATGAATTATGCCCCCTTTTTGCTTAGAATTATACTTATTTAGTGTTTTGATACACTTTATCTACTTAATATTTTTGACACAGACTCGAGCTATTGTGCAATAACTTCATCCACCATTGGAGTTACTAAACACTCCAGTGACAGCGCCAGTTTCCTCAGATGTGCCCAGTTTCACTATCCAGCATCAAAATAGTCGAGCACGCTGCCTCCTGTGACAGCTCTTGTTTCACGTTGACGTCATTTCCTTTTGAATTATCTGTTTTGGGGTCGTAATACGTTTAAGCTTTGCCATGGAACGCGCATATATAAAAAGGTGTTATAACAGCACATGAGCGCAAGAATCTCTCTGTTAACACATATTTTCTCCCCTGTTAAAACACCCCCGAAATATGACAGTAACAGCAGTCTTATGCTAGAATGTCCAAAAGTGTGACTTTTTTATGCAGTACGTTTCCAAAATTCAGTGATTAAATCAGTACACTGTCAATTGTTGTTGAGTAGAGCAATATGTACATGTTTTATATGCTGTTCCACTTTCATATGAAAACAACCACTTCTTTCTATGATTTGGTGTTGTATGAATTTTTTTCTCAAAATGTAAGGCTAAGCGTTAAACCCAAACACACACACATACAAATGATAATGATTTCACAGTAAATGTATTTGTAATACAGAAAATATACATGTAAGTTATATGTTTTTATAACCAGTACATGTATACCTTTTAATTCTATTTGAAAATTTCTTTCTGAATTGTGAGGTCTTTCTTGAAATGTGTTCTACAGATAAAATTTAATAATGTTTGTTACAAACAAAAATCAGCTTCAAGTTATATATTTATTTTTCAGAGCAAGAATCAAGGAAGCGTGTAACTTATTACGTCAGCTTGTACCCGGCATGTCAGATAAAACAGACAAAGCCACTGTGTTCGAATTTGCTGCAAGATATGTTCACTTTCTCAAGTCTCACACTGGAGCACAGTTTGATAAGGTAATGGACTCATGTAACATTACTTTTCAGTCTTTATGGAGAACTTTAAATTTTACAACAAAATCGGAAATTTTATAATTGTTTGAAATCAAGAAACCGTAAAGTGAGATAATTCAGTATCTTTGGCCTGAGATTTTGTTTTTGGCAAAACATTTATTTCTTTGGGACTTGAGGTTTTGGATTTCAAGTTAACTTAAATTGTAACTTCCACCTCACAGTACTGTTATTCCAAGCTACATAACATAGCTGCCAGTAAAGTCATAAGCATACAGAATGTTGCTGAATTAAACCCGAAACAAGAATAGAAATAAATACAGTTTAAGACCTAGCAGTTTTGATTGAGTACATTTTCATCCTTTCAAACTAGAGGGATCCCATGTATTGATGAGGGGCACCAAATTCTACAGATAGTGGGCCCTCTTCATGTGAGGAAGTCTTCTAGCTGGTTTATGGTAGGTTGGTGATTCTACCTGTGATGTAATAATGCCTGGAGAAGCACCTCGGTTCTTATCCACCACCAAAAAGCTTTAATAGTCACCATTTCACCTAAATCAAAATGTGTTGGTATGAATCTAAACCCAGCAAAATCTAAAAATCAGCTGACTTGACAAATTTAACCAAATTCTGACGCTGGTGTATGGGTGAGTGAAGAAGCTCTTCCTATTCTTTGAATTATCTGGCTTTAAAAAATGTCCAAGTTTTTGTTTTGTGACGAGGACTTCAAAATGTGGTTTTTTGAAAGAGAAACAGCGCTGTTTAACAATGGCGACCCCTAGAGCATATTTTACTTTATAGAACTTTTCAGTATTAGTTGCCCAAAGTATTTAAGAACACTGTGCTGAAATATTGAATATTTTTGAAAGCTATCGTACCTGTTTACATTCTTATTTTACTGTCTTTCTTGAGAGAAATACTGACAGTCACACTTCATGACTTTACTGGCAGCCATTAATATTGACTTGCAATGATTGTATATGTAAAATGTTGTATATTTTAGGATTTTCTGATGAAATATTCTCCATACTGAACTACAGATGAAGATTTTCAGGAAAAAGAAATATTTGCTTTTGATTATAACAACTTAGTATGTGGATCATATCTTATTTCTATTCCTATGTAGTATGTGATGTTAGGACAGTTTTATCCCTGCCCCTTGAAGTGATCAAGGAGAGGTTTCTCTTTTGAATTTGCAACACAGTGTTTGTCGATTTAAAACCATATATAAATGGGTTTTTTATTCCAAGAACATTGCTGGTTTTTGTTGAAACTTCATGTTCTGTGCTTACTTTTAATATTGCAGTCATTTTCAAAGCCGCTGACATTTAAACAATATGTGTAATATTATGCTAGCTTTACTCTCCACAGCACACTATGTTAGATTTTGATAAGTTTTTGAAGACAGCATGATTCCTCATTTTTAGTCCAGTGATTATAATTATCATTGTTTGTTGTTATGGAACAGTTTCTTATATAATGGATCAACATGTTGTTACTGTCCTGTATATTTTTTTTTGTCTGTACGTATGTCCTAAACAATGGAGATAAATTAACCCAACATTGGCAGGAATGATACTGTACATGTGTCAAAATTTTATTCAAATAACTTGTTTGTACGTTTCTTAATATTTTTGTTATGATTTTAAGCAAGTAAGGGGTAGTGATCAAGAAGCAAAAAATGTTGTGCTTACTGAATATTTGTTAGATTTACAAACCTATATATTTATTTTCGCAGTCGTAACTTTTTAAAAGACAAACAAAAATGTGTGTTCTGTTTCCGTGATGTTATTTATGCATGATAAGAACAAATTGCAGACATACAGGTATCAACACACGTTTTCACAATGCATGTCTATGGGAAAATTACATTTTTACCCCCCCTTTGAAGAAGTGGGGGTATATTGCTTTGCTCCCGTCAGTTGGTAAAGCAAACGGTTTCCGCCTTATAAATTAAGAACCGTTTGACCCAGAACCTTCAAACATGGCAACTTGATTGAGCGTATGATGTATATGACCTCTTTAGTTTGTTTTGGGGGTCAAATGTCAAGATCACAGGGGCTCATTATACCACTAACTCTAGTACCTTGTATCTTTGTAACATGATTTAATTTATTCAGTAGATGACCCTGTAGTGTTTAGGGTAAGTAGGTCAAAGGTCAAGATCACAGGAACCTGAACCTTGGTCATTTCACAGGGTTCAAAGGTCATTTTAGAGCTTGCCTGGGTTGTAACTTTGCCATGTATAAAACAATCTGTATTTATTCGGAACAAATGTTTGCCCCATTGTGATGGGAGTGTTGTGCTCAACTCCTAGACCCCTACCTCTAAGGTCAAGGTCACACTTAGGAGTCAAAGGTCATTTAAGGGTTTCTTGCCATAACTTTGATATGCATTGAACAATCTTATTTTTATATAAATGTTTGCGTCATTGAGACAGTGTCGTGCACAAACCACTGGCCCCTATCTAAAGGTCAAAATCACACTTAGGGGTCAAAGGTCATATTAGGTCGTAGGCCATAACTTTGACATGTATTAATCAATCTTTTTTTTATTTGGCAGATCCCTTTTTTTGTGGACTTTTATTATAGATTTACTTCCTTTTGTTGTCGAGCCCGCTTGTGGTGAGCTCGATATAGTCGCCACTTTCGGTGTATGTGCGTGCGTGCGTCCGATTTTGTCCAGACCATAACTTTGACATGCATGGACCAATCTTGTTTATATTTGGCATGAATGTTTACCTCAATGAGAAGGCTTGCGCAAACCCCATGTTCCTATCTCAAAGGTCAAGGTCACAGTTGGAGTTCAAAGGCCAAATTGAAGTTTGTCCGGAGCATTTCTTCTTCATGCATGGTGGGATATTGATGGAACTTGGCATGAATGTTCACCATTATGAGAAAGAGTGTCATGCGCAAGAAGCAGGTCCCTAGGTCCAAGGTCAAGGTCACACAGAGGTCAAAGATGCTGGCGGGCTCAACATTCTGCCCGTGGGCATACTTGTTATTACTATAAATAGCTTATTTTTCTGTGGACTGGTATATCATGCACCAAAGGCAATGGGATGTTCCTTGGATGGTCTCCTTTAAAAATTGTTCAAAGAATTGAATTCCATATAAAACTCTGGTTGCCACGGCAACCGAAAGGAAAAACTTTAAAAATCTTCTTGTCCAAAACCACAGGTCTTAGGGCTTTTATATTTGGTATGTAGCATCATCTAGTGCTCCTCTACCAAGGTTGTTCAAATTATTCCCCTAGGATCAAATATGGCCCAGCCCTGGGGGTCACATGGTTTACATAGACTTACATAGGGAAAACTTTGAAAATCTTCTTGTCCAAAAGCTCAAAGCATAGAGCCTCAATAGTTGGCATGTGACATCATGTAATGGTCCTCAATAAAGATTAGCTTAGTAGGGAGAGCGTTGGTCTACGGAACGCGGGGTCGCGAGTTCGATCCCCAGGCGGGGCATATGTTCTCTGTGACGATTTGATAAAAGACACTCAATAGTTGGCATGTGACATCATGTAATGGTCCTCAATAAAGATTAGCTCAGTAGGGAGAGCGTTGGTCTACGGATCGCCGGATCGCGAGTTCGATCCCCAGGCGGGGCGTATGTTCTCTGTGACGATTTGATAAAAGACATTGTGTCTGAAATCATTCGTCCTCCACCTCTGATAATTCATGTGGGGAAGTTGGCAGTTACTTGCGGAGTACAGGTTTGTACTGGTACAGAATCCAGGAACACTGGTTAGGTTAACTGCCTGCCGTTACATGACTGAAATACTGTTGAAAAATGGCGTTAAACCCAAAACAAACAAACATCAATAAAGATTGTTCAAATTATGCCCATGTGGTGAAAAGAGGCCCCGCCCCAAGGGTGTTGAGTTTTACATAGACTTAAATAGGAAAAAAAAAGAAAAAATTTTCTTGTCTGAACTACTACACTTAGGCCTTTGATGTTTGGTATGTAGCATTGCCTTGTGGTTCTCTACCAAGATTGTTCAAATTATGCCCCTGGAGTGAAAAGAGGCCCCGCCCCGGGGGTCCCAAGTTTTACATAGACTTATATAGGGAAAAAAATAAAAATCTTCTTTTCTGAGACTGCAAGGCCTAGGCTTTTGATTTTTGGTATGTTGCATTGCTTAATGGTCCTTTACTAAGATCCTCAATATTTGGCATGTGATATCATGTAATGGTCCTCAATAAAGATTGTTCAAATTATGCCTCTGGGGTAAAAATAGGCCCTGCCCTGGGGGTCCCAAGTTTAACATATACTTACATTTTTGAAAATCTACTTGACTGAAAGTTCCAGGCTTAAACTTTTGATATACAGTATGTAGCATTGCCTAATGGCTCTCTAACAAGATTTTACAAATTATGCCCCTGATGTGAAAAGAGGCCCCGCCCCGAGGGTCACACAGTTTTTATATGAGTTACAGAAGAAAAAATACTTCAAAAATTATCTGATTATATTTCCTAGACTTTTAAATTATAATTACTTTATGACCCAAGGTAATTAGGGGCCATTGGGACCTTGACCTACTGACCTACTTTCTTGTTTTTTAAGATACAGCCTTGAAATTTGGATGACACGTACAGTTTTGCACACAGATCTTAAAACTGACTCAGTGACCATGAATGTGACCTACTTTCTTGTTTTTTAAGATACAGCCTTGAAATTTGGATGACATGTACAATTTTGAACACCGATCTTAAAACTAATTTTCAGTGACCTTGAAAATGAGCTACTGACCTACTTTCTTGTTTTTTAAGATACAGCTTTGAAATTTGGATGACATGTATAGTTTTGCATGCTGATCTTTAAACAGACTTTCAGTGACCATCAGTGTGACGTACTGACCTACTTTCTTGTTTTCTAAGCTACAGCAAAAGGATTTGGACCACCTATAATATTTTTTTTACAGATAAGTAGTTGACCCTTTCAGTTTTTGGTGGCAGTAAGTCTAAGGTCAAGAACTTAGAGGCCTGAACCTTTAACTTGAGAACCACTTGATCCAGGATCTTCAAACTTGGTAGCATAATTAGGCTTATGAAATAGATAAGTCCTATTGTATTTTGGTCAATGGTCAGGGTTACGGGCCTGAACGTTGAAAACGGTGTGTGATAAAAAAAAACTTTAGACCCCTTGATCCAGAACCTTCAGTTATGATCATGATTGGGGTTATGAAGATGATTCTTATTATTTTTGGGGTTAGTAGATCAAGGGCACAGGGGCCAGAAACTTGAAAACCATTTCCACCCAATAACTTAGAACCATTCAACTCAATTGTTCAAACTTGGTAGCACGATTGAGCTAATGAAATAAATGCCCTCTGTTGTTTAGGGGTCAGTTGGTTGAAGGTCAAGGTCACGGGGCCTAAACCTTCAAAATGGTTTCCACTCAATAAGTTTTGAACCAGATAGCATGATCTGGCTTACGAAGTAGATGACCTCTATAGTGTTGTGGGTCAAAGGTCAAGGTCATGGGTGTGAACCTTGAAAATGGTCTCCTCCCAATAACTTGATCCAGTACCATTTAACTTGGTAGCATGATTGAGCTTATAAAGCAGGTGATATCTACCAGTTTTAAGGTTAGTAAGTAAAAGTCAATGTCACAGGGGTCTGAACTTGTAAACGGTTTCCCCTCAGTAACTTGAGAACCACTTGATTAAGAGTCTTTAGACCTGATAGCGTAATTTTGGATAAGAAGTAGATGAACCCTAATGTTTTGGGGGTCAAAAGGCCAAAGGTCAAGACCTGATCATCTGAAAACTATTTCTGCACGGCAACTTGAGAATCACTTGACCAAAAACTTTTAAAGGTCAAGCTCATAGTGATCAGGAGACTGTATTGGGGCATACATGTTTTACAAACAGCTCTTGTTTGGTTAGAAACTGAACAACACTTCTTTGTGGCTGATTTTGTTTCATCTTTTGGTAAAACAGAAGACTTACCAAAAAGAAAATAAAAAACTTTTGTACTATAATGCATGCATAATTGCACATCATTCAAATATTCAAAATGTATTATACATGTTTCTCGTAATTACAAATAGCGAACAGGATGTTTATTATTTTCTGTAACTGTAGCCTGTGGTATGACATATCCAAATTTGAAATAAATGTTAATGACCAAGAACAGTTGACTTTGTTTATATTATAAGTGTCTGAAATTGACTTCGTGCTTCTTATAAGAAAACCAATAATGTTCCAAGTATTCTTTAACTTTTAGAAGGTGAATAGATATTCAAGTGCTTCAATAATGCAAAGGATCCGACATATATGCTTTAAACATCAATTCAAGCGCATTTTCTTGAAACTGAACACCCGTTCTTAAGTTCAGATTCTGGATATGTATACCGGACCTCAAACAAATTTTTTTTAACTAGTCGACAAACGTGCAAATATCAATTGCAGTTTTCAAATTGACATACCCTCTCAAAAATTATTTGTACTAGCAAGCTCCTTCGCCGTCACATTTATAGGTTATTAACTTTGTATGTGGATATATGCACGAGTTCTGTAGCGGTAATATTGCGCGACTTTAGGAGCACAATATTATCCGCGAAAGAACGAGTGCATATATCCAAATACAAAGTTGATAACTGTTTTTACTACATACCCGCTATCAAATAATTTATGTCTAAATTATCGTTCTGTAACGAAAGACAGGAAAAATACGAAAAGAATTTCTCCGAAAATGTAATAAACAAATCAAACTGACGCGCATTAATATTTTCCGCGAAAATGACGTCAACTTGTCGCAACGTGCACGTGGACACCATGGACGTCACGTGATTCTTTCCATTACAACGTTAAGAAAATATTCCACGTCCGATATGAAAGCGTTCCACGTCAATATGGAAAAATATTGCAATATTTCGACATGATTCAATGCATCATCAAACCCTCCTGACGCTGTGAATTACAGCAGCAATGATTCGATTCATAGTGTGTCTCTTACAGTTACTGACAATGACCCAAGATGACAAAATCTTGGCTCGGGTTCATCGTTTTGTGCAGAATACAGAAGTAATGAGGTCTACTCTGGACGTATGCCGCTGGCATCATGACAATCCACCGGCAATGTAATATCGCGGGCTGAGCGCGAAACTATTGTAACTGTATATAAATAAAGAACGACAATGGTTTCGCGCTTAGCCCTCGATATGTACTACTTGTAACAATAATATCGGCAATTTATTGACATGGTTTGATGCATCCTCAAACCCTCTTGACCACAGTGAATTACAACTGTAACTGAATCAAGGCCATTCTTTGTCGACATATGCATAAATTGCTATCACTGATTTCAAATTGTATCTTAAAAACACCACCAAAGATGACCAAATCTCGGCTGAATACAGCAGTATTTAAGCACCAAAACGTGTTGAAAGTTCGAAATGAGGCCTTTGGACGTACGTCGTCGGCATCCTGAAAATCAGTCGGGTATGTAATATGTATAATGATTTGGACATGTATATCAGCAGTGGTTCAATGCAAGAAAAGCCCATTTTCGGAAACCTGAAAAATGTATTACGTTTTTCAACAGATTTCACCGTTCTTCGACTGCATATGATGCATAAATTGCTCAGTAAAATTAATTTCATATTTTATCTCGTAACGACTCAGACGATGAATTTTGACTCTAGTTCATCGTTTCGGTGCATAATGCAGATGTATCTAAGGACATAAACACGTTAAAATTTCGTAACGTTGCCTTCTTTTGATGTATGACGTCGGCATCTAGAAAATCTGTCGGCTATTTAATGTGCTATTTATTGAACAAACATACCAAAGATATGGTTCAATGCATTCTCAAGCCGTCCTGACTGTTGTGAATTACAGCAGTATCAAGGATTCCAGTCTTATTTCCTGGTGCTTGAAAAATGACCATTTTTAAACGTTTTTCCTTATCACATTACCATGATTACGCATTATTTCTTATGTTTCATATTTCCCGACGATAACTTAAGTGGACAAAATACTTGCTTAAATAAACCGTTTCGGTGCAGATAACAGAAGTATCTGAGCACTAAAATATGTTCAATTGTCGTAATGAGGCCTTCCTTGAACGCATGCCGCCGGCGTTCAGAAAATCCATCGGCGTTGTAACAGTACTATTTGATAACAATAATGCCAGCAATACATCGACATTGTGCAGTGCATCCTCAGACCCTCCTGAACATTGTGAACAGCGGTAAAAAGGGGTTCGAGCCCATTTCCTGACATATAAAAACAAAACTACTATTTTAAGCAGATTTGAACATTTTTCGACGGCACATCTGCATTTAATAATGTATCTCGTACAACTTGCAACTACTGTTGTTACGGCTATAACTACCAACAGTAGCAGCTATAATACATGTACTGTTGTTACTGCTGTAATTTCTAGTAGTAGTAGTTGCACTGCTCTACCGGTATCGTTTACTAAAGCGGCGTTGTGCGTTTGAGTCCTGGGGTGGTAGGCCTATTTCATACAAATTTATCAGATTCATTTGATACAATGGGCGGTTCGACAGCTGCAGTAAGGGAACAAATTAAATGCATACGGCTCTGAAACAAGAAACAGAATCTGTCAACTTTGTCCAGATATAAGAGAAAAGGCTGCTTAATTACTGAGAGCATCGCAACACTGGCAATTCCCAAATCGTATAATTTTGTACAGATGCCAGTAAAAAGACAACAACATAATTTAGTAAATCAGCGAGAGATTTTGTTCGAGTATGAAATGTCGTCAACTGAAAAAACGGAAAACGTCCTGTAGGTAACCGAAACTCACTTATTTACTGATACAAGAAATGCCTGTGCCATACATCACAAACGAATTTTCAATAAAGAAAAATAACTCTATTAGCCATAGGTATAAATCAAACAATGTTGTGATAAATCTGTCACATTGTAGACGGAAAAAAATGGTCTCCATTAAATCTGTGACATTTAAGGAAATGATTTTGCTCTTTACCTAATCTGTTCAACGATGATGCAAAATAAAAATAAGTTAGATATTGAACTCTGTTTCATTTTAGGAAAGAATTTGTCCAAAATCCGCGACACTAAAATTGCTTACAATTGGTCAAAATGATTTCTTCGTGTGATCGATATCCCCATCACTTCTCTGCGAAAATCTCTAATTTAGACCGGCATTGTCACTATTACATAGAATAAAATAAAACTGAAAATTTGTAATAAACTCTGTAATTACCAGTCTAGTGCTTAGTTTCTAGCCGTATCCCGTGGCAGAAATATGCCACCATAGCTGTTACATATTTTTTCTTTTAAAAGAGTGTTAATTAAGCGACTGCGCTTATCATTGGAAATATAGCTTAGTCTTTCCACGTAAATGATGCAAAGACCGTTGGAAATTTTCAACAAATCTATCTTAAGTTCTATAAAATTGAGAAATCTCCTGAGGATTTTGGCTTCAGGAAGAAGTGCAGGACTTGTAACTAGTGTTACATATTTTCCCTCTTGTCTTCCATTACTTGAAACATTAATGCAGTATTCCCGGAAATCAATGCCCCTCAAATTCTTATTCCATTGTATAGTATCACACTGTTTATGTGTATACAATGTGGCTGGTCTCCAGAATTTGGGGAAAAATATTTAAAATTGAAGTTTGGCCATTTTATGAACAAAAGAATATGAAACCACCAGCGGATTACACCAAGGATCCCCCGGGCGCGAAATCCCCAACTTACTGAGTTGTAGCACGGCTACTTTATCGTTATAAATTTATAGTGACATGTGCATCTTCTTCTCCCAATACTGAGTAGTGCTCCTCTGGAACATACTCGCACAGGGGTAAATATATACATACTTGATGGAAAGTTCATAGTGCAGTTAAAAACAGGATAAAAACAAGCTGTCTTGGGTGCTCCAAACCCAGATCTTTAAGAGTTCCAGGGATAGGGGTGGTAATGACCTCAGACGACAGGCTGTTTGTACGTGTTGGTGCTGGTAAATGGTACAAGGAAGGAACCTGTTCGCATTACCTCTTGTAGGGACTCCAGCTGGAATCAGATGGAAATATGGTTGGCGTTGCATGTCAACAAGCTGCTTGAAAATCCGGAACATAATGACCGCTCTTGCTTGTTGGCGTCGAGATTGAAACAGTTCCCAATCCAGCTCCTGTATAGTAGTTGTTACAATGTGGTACGGCAATAGTCGCTGTTACAGAAGCGTGCTGCTCTCCATTGAACATTTTCCAGCTTGTTGATGTTATTTCTTGTTTTGAGATCCTAAACAATGGCACAATATTCTAGGTGAGGTCTGACTTCGAACTTGAAACAAGTTGCCGCAACACTTTTTGGACACGCTGACAGCTTGCGTCGTAGACAGGCAGCGGTGTTGTTTGCCATTTTGGCTGTCGCAACAATGTGACTGGTCCAGGATAGAGTAGTGTCTATGGTGACGGCACGGTATGTTACTTTGTTTGTTGCAAAGTGTGGCCATTGATCGTCTCACATTTGTCAGGTTGCCAGTCTGCTCACACTCCTATTGTTGGTTAAGGTCCTATTGAAGTGCCATACTGTCTTTTTCTGAAGTGCAGTGGATTTGATTCTTTCTGGCCGATCATTAATGTATACCAAAAACAGGAGGGGGGCTAGGACAGTTCCTTGTGGAACACCTTATGTAACTGGAGCTGGGGATGAAGTTCTTCCCTCTAATACCACCTGTTTTTGTCTGTCAGCAAGAAGGCTCCTACTTATTTTATCCCAGTGTCTTGTCTTTGATATAAGTGGTGTAGATTTACTGAAAGACTTTCATAGACGACTTTGTCGAATGCCTTCGTATGTATTTAAGCAGTTTCAAAAATAAATCAGGTACTCTCATTAGCATTAGCGTCAGTTTTAATTTTCTAAAATTAAAGCAAAATTGATAAAAAAGAACTTAATATTAAATGATTATAAACTGAAGATGCTACTAAAGCTGGTATCTTTAGACCTGTTTAAAGGTGGTCAATCACAGTTACCCTTACAGAAGCAAGCCTCTGTGGCGTACATGCTGCGTATTTGCTGTGTAGATCTATATGCCGCGAACACAATAGTACGCCAGAGGAGTACATTTTACATACACCGCATGCCGTGTACATGCCGCGTACTATTTCGACGAGTACACAGCATGTACGCGGGAGGTCACTAGTACACTTCAAGTACGCAGCACAGACTCTGAAAATTTAAGGAGTACACTGCATGTACGCAGGAGGGACTTGTACAAGAAAATAGTACACAGCAAGAGTACGCAGCAGGCCTTTTTCTTCTGTAAGGGTACTGCAACAATATGATTCCGATGTAACAATATCTACTGTGAAATATTTCATTCATATGTAAAAGAGACAGTTTAATACCATTTTCGTTTTTTTTCCCTGTTGTTCACTGGAATACTAATAGATAATTATAAAAACAGAAATTGCAGTAACAAAAAAGTGCATGCTATATCAGCACTCCAGTGAGGTTCGAACCCACGCCCTCATCTGTTTGAATTAAATTTACCTTTAGACCACTCTGGGTCCCTAGAAAAGTAACACTTCATATTCTTTATATTTTGAAAATTATATATAGATCTACTGGACATTTGTTCGCACGAAATCTATTTATAGAATATCTGCCGTGGCCGAGAGGTTAACGCTCTGGACTTTGAACTCTGCGACCCCGGTTCGAACCCGAACTTGGGCGTTGTTGATTTGGGGTAATTGTTTTTATCGTTTCAACGATCTGGTTTCATTACCCAAAGTAAATTATACTATTTGGCCCCACTAGGCTGGTTCTCGCTTCTGTTTAAAAATGAAAAATAAACGGAATAAAAGCCGATTCTGTTTGAGAAGGGCATATTTCACGACGGCTGCTGTTCATTTAATGCAGGGTCACTCAAAATGAAGGGTCTGGAATCGCGCTATATAAATGCTTATCTCTGCTATTTATCCTGTTGCGTTATCGAATTTTACCTGAGAGCTGTTATCACGCGTGTAGATAATACGTCGTTACGGATTCCGGTCCTTAAATGCGGTACATTATTCATGCGGTACCGATAATACGGTATATCTTAAGTCTGAAATGTTTTCATCAAGAAAAAATGATTATCTTAAACAGTGAAATTAACAAGAAATGCTTTTCATCTGTCTGTCTGTATTTTAAACGGGCCATTTAAAAAAAATGTTTTTCATCTGTCAGTTTGTCCGTAGTTTTAAGTTTGCAACGAAGAAAGAAAACAAAACAAGACCAAAAAAGGTTGCCGTGAAAAACGGTTATCATTCCATCGTCTCATTATTAATAATTATGTAAATTTTGTCAAAGATTAATTAAACAAACAAACAAAATAATTAGATTGAAAAGATCGATTTTAATGAATCCCGTTAAAAACAAATGCTTCGGCATTTTTAATGCATACGGATCACACGATTTTGAGTAATTCTGGTGCGAAAAATATTTGAACATTAATATGGGTATTTAATGTGACTCGTTATTCGCCTCGTTACAATTTTATTTCATTTCTATTCATAATCTAAACGTTGATGCGTGCATGTTATAAAAATGGCTTATTCAAAAACGGACTTTTTTCACTGGGATGACGATCTGAACTTAGACGATATTCTCGGCGATTACACATGCAGTAGTGAAGAAGACACTATTGAAAATAAAACTGTGCCGCAAAAAACAAAAAACGATTATTTGTACCAGTGTTCGGAATGTGAGAAGTCATACAAATCAATTTCTGGGATTAGAGGTCACATGACCTCAAAACATGGATTTACGCACGTGAAAGGTAACAAATTTTCATCGTTTTCGTGATTAAGATCTCTAGACTTATTCAAAAGTAACTAAACAGAGCATACATACTCGTTCCTCCTCAATTTGTCTACATATGAATCGTACACCACATCAACAGTGTTATTATTGAATGTATTTTCATTTTTTCCCGGAACTGGGTTCCTACGTACATACTTATTACTATGTATTTAAATAGGAAACCTGAACTGCTTTGAAACACCATCTTGCGTGTTAATCTCGTTCTAAAAGTACCACAGCACATTTATTCAGTGTTCCTTTGAGCCAGGGTCTTTGAGTAACTCGGTTTGATCCGACGCAACTTTATAAATGAAAGTATGATATGGCGTTTAATTTGTAAAAATCGGTCTACGTGCAGGGATAAGTATACATTTCTTAAATGCACCAAGAGATCCGTGTAGGGGCTTACCTGTAAATGTTACCATGTTCAAAACTACAGAGTTCCTGGATGACCCGTTATAACTTATATTTTGTTGTAAGCATAGGTTTATTTCATTTCTAATAATATGATGTTATAATGAATAAAATTTCATTCAGCATTATGTACCACATTAACCCTCATCATGCTAAACATGATTGATTCTGCCTTCCATGCAGTCTGATCAAGATCTGCACTGTTCATCATTCAGTCAGGGTCTTATTGACAACCACCCCTTTTAACAGTTAATGGTAATTTTGAAATTGAAAGATGGAGTAGTTCATGATAGAAATTTAGCAGTGTTAAAAGGGTTAAAGAAAAGAATTAGCAAGAACACTTTCATGTTAATGTAATGAAAACTTTATTATCCTGTCTAAATATAATCAATCAATCAAGTTTATTGGCAAAATTCAGCAATATAAAATTGCCTTTGGCCATTTACAAAACATAATACATTATGGCAAAGACAGGTACAAATACAAAAACATTTCATTTGCAATATATACATGTAATAATCACAGAAACAGTTCATTGTTCAAGGGTATTAATACGGATATTCATAGCTTCTTTTATATATTTGGCTATGTTAACTAGTTTAGTTTTATTATTAGTTGACATCAAAGAATAGTATTTCTGTCTACTAGGCCATGATACATTACCTAGATATTTCTTTCTAATATCATGATATTTTGTACAACATAACATAAAGTGGTATTCAGATTCAATCATATTCTTATTACACAAAGCACTAATAATAATATGTTATATATACATATGAAAATGTAAATTCATGTACAAATACAATTAAAAGTAATTTCACAAAGTATTTGAAATTCATATAATGCAAATCACATTCACAAATGCATTGCAATTTATAGTAATCATGCTGGGTATATGATGGAAATAAACATATTGTGTAGTCACACTTTTTCAGACACAAAATGTACTTATTTTTTTTCTTTACTACCCCAGTAGAAATGTCAAGAGTTATCATGAAACAATATCAACATGATCAATATGACCTAATATAACGGTTTTAGCTTTCTCATGTGTTAAGCACATAAGCCAAAGAAAGTAAAAAGAAAATATACAAAAGGCACAATGAACAAGATTTACTTACAAAGTTTCATTCACAACATTTCACTCATTTTAAAAATGGGAAAACCAACATTCGCGCAGTCTGGTCAGAATCTGTGCTGTTTGCTAATGGTTTCTCTAATTGCAATAGGCTTTGAAAGTGAACAGTATGGATCCTGACCAGACTGTGCCGATGCATGCTGGTCGCAAACCCACTATGTTGGTTTTCTCATGGTACCGCTCATATTACAACAGGATAACAAAAACTGAGTTCAACTGAAGGCCAATATCATTTTATTTAACATTAAAAAAAATCAGGGATGATGATGTTTATGAAATCAAGGAAATTGAGAGTTTTGTAAAAAGGCAGATTTGCTTATGGAATTGCATCATTTCAAGGATAAGTCATGTTAACGACTTAGTTGAGAAAATAAATAACTATTTCTGTACAGAACAGATATGAGCTGCGCCATGAGAAAACCAACACAGTGCATTTTTGACCAGCATGCGCAGTATGATCAGGATCCATACTGTTCGCTAATGGCTTCACTAATTGCAATATTGGCTTTGGAAGATAACAGCATGGATCCTGACCAGACTGCACAGATGCGCAGACTGGTCTTGATCCGTGAAGGTTGCAAATGCACTATGTTTGTTTTCTCATGGCGCAGCTAAGTAATATGGAGATGACTACGAATGTCACACTTAAATCCCCTATAAAATTTTCTTCCTACAGAGTGAAGTGTTGTTTTTCTGCTATGACATCATCAGAAATGATAATTAGCTGTCAAATGGGATAAATGTGTCAGTTATGTAGAAAATGTAAGTGCAAAATTTGATGCTCTGATTGGTAATAATGACATTATAAATAACTACATAAGTTGATATCAAACATATTTACACTTTTAGACTTATCGGATATCACCAGCACATAAAATCACAAAATAATTATTCACAATAGGTGACTTATAGGACCAATGGGCCCAGTGTTACATGTATTATGATATTAATGTATTTTGATTATGCAAAACACAATGTCACTTTAATAAACTCTACTCTATTCTATTCTATTCCATTCAATTCCGTCTATTCTGTTTACATGCAAGTTTATGCAGAACAGATTTTTTTTCAGTTTATGGAACTTTCATTATTTCCCATGTAACTGATGTAAGTATTTACAGACATTTCGGCATTAGAGACACCATCAAATTTTAAATGCTTGCTACAAAGAATGCCCGTAAAATTAATCAACATAATACCTAACTATAACCCTTACTTTTATTCTGAAAACTAAAACTGACTTTTATTTCTAGCTTCAGACTACCATACAGCAGCTGCTTCTAAAATCCATTCAACTGAAAGCTCAACTGCCAAGTCACCATTTAATATTCGTTTTTGAAAGACCCTGTTTAATGTTAGTATTACAATCTCGTAGGTGATACATACAGATAACTTGAAACCATAAACAAATGCTCTTGTCACAAGAATGAAACAAGAGCGGTCCGCACATTACTAGTCATAAAAATAGGGAGTTGTCGCCAGCAAATTTTAAAATGACGAATCCTCTCCGTTTATTTTAGTACCTTAGTATACAACTGATCTTAATGAAATTCAGTTTTATTCAAAGGCAAATCAAGAAATAGTAGTAAGTTTATGGCGGAAAAAGGAATACAACCACGCGATGAACGCAGATTATGATTAGCACATAATTTTAAGGTCGAAACTGATGAAAATATTTAAAAAAAAAGCCGTGTCAGTTGCGAAAGACATCTGAAAGAAAGTAATTCTCTATAATGGACATAGGGAAAGATGGAGGCGATATAAGTTTTCCGTCTCCCACTCTTGGAGTTCTTTAAAATGATGCATGATATGAATGGTCTATATTGTATAATCATTTCACGGTAAAGGTGGATCAGAGAGAAGTGTAAGCAATGTTACAGTTTTGTATTGTTAAAGTTTGGTGGGTAACAGGCATCCTTTTCGAACCCCTGTTTGACATTAACCTCTGTCTGTTCATCATATTGTAATGTAAGCTTTTCTTTATCTTTGGGCTCGCTGTATTCTGTTAGTTTAGGTAGAGAAGCTGCACAGAATTTGTCGATAAGCATGACTCCAGTAAGCTGGGTTAGTAAATTTACGACGCTCCGAGATCTGTCCCTGAAAAATATCAGTATGATAAAAAGAATGTGCTCTTCCACTATCACAAAAATGCCTGCCGTTACTTTCAAGGTTGTTACATAAATTACTAAAATATAGCACAAGAGTTCCGCAAAGCATACCCACAGATCAGAGGAGGAGAGGATTTTTCTGACGGGGTGTTGTACTTTGATGGTGACGGAATACTCAGCCTGTGGCATAAGAAATTAAAAGTATTTTCTTTCTTACATACTTTCTTTCTAGTAGGTGAGGAAATTATATGGAGATCGGGGACTAATGTTTTTAGTAGGTTAGGGGGTTATATGGAGATCGGGGACTAATGCTTTTAGTAGGTTAGGGGGTTATATGGAGGTCGGGGACTAATGTTTTTAGTAGGTGATGGGGTTGTATGGAGATCGGGAACTAACGTTTTTAGTAGGTAAAGGGGTTATAAATATGGGGATCGGGGACTAAAGTTTTTTGTAGGTGGGGTGTTATATGGGGATCGGGGAATAATGTTAATTGTTGTACTATGCACATCTCATCACCGCCTAACTACATTCCAAATTTCAAGTCAATATCTTAAATAGTTTTAAGTTGTGTACCGGACACAAAATATGACGGACAGTCTTAACATTTTATCTGTTTGTAACCATTGGCCTTTGATGTAGCAATCCATTTCGTCGGACCTGCATGTCATCTCATTGCCACCAACCGATAGGCCAAATTTGATTCAATGCCTTAGGTGGTTATCAAATTGTGCTCTGGATATGAAATTTGATGGACAGTCTGCCTTGACCTTGTTACAACCTTGGCCTTTTAACGGACGGCCAGACAGACGCAAGCGCCATCACATAACATGGATGTATAGTATACACTCCACGCATTCTTCTTTCATCAAGTGACATTTCATAAGATATTTTGGAGAAATGTCATGATGTCTCAGAATGCTGACCGCCTCTGTAAGCTCAACAGAGAGCTTTTCACTTGCAGCTTGTCGAGTCGTTAAGATTGTGCCCCTTACAGCCACAATCATTTTTGTGGAATCCCGCTTGAAATTATTAAAACAAAACAAAACAAATGACTTTTAACATGTCCAATGTTAGAAAACCGGGTGTTTTAACCCTTTATATAAGCACATTAAACAAAATAACGGACGTTGATATACTTAATTTCATTTCTTCAGCCGACTATCTTGTTGTCATGGATAAGAAATGTGTACTAACAGGAAGAATTCCAGTGCAAACAGCATAGCCGCGGCTTCTCCTGGTATGTTTAATGTGGTCAGTAATATGAGGACAGTTACAAGACTCGCACCTGCTACATCTGGTATGGCTAACGCTGATATCCATGCTAGCAACCTGTTAGTTTAGAAGAAGCGTCAGTTTCACAGAACTTCGTGGGATCGTTATATTCTTTCAAATTAACTCTGTAAGTAATTCTAAGTAATAGGTGCACTTGGTGGCAATGTGAGACAATTTGACTTCGAACTGAAAGTGCGCTGCTTAGGCACATTGTAATTGTATTTCTGACTGTGACGAAATATTGTCTACATAAATAAACGAAACATACCTGAAATTTGTCGTTTTCTTTTTTTCATATATTTTGTCAATGTTTTTGTAATCTTGTTATTTAGTAGAATGTAAAACTTCATTGACCTTATTAAATTACTTGGTGAAAAAAATATATTCTGACCGAAATGTCACGTGGTAAAAGAAGTAAATATAAATATTTACACAACTAGGATGATATCTGCAGCATTAACGTCACGGCCAAGAGTTTGTATGATAAAGAAGCACGAACATGTGATGTAGAGAACACTCCCGGCTCTTCCAATGGTTGCTGACAGCGGCGCCACCAAGCGGGATATCCGTGGATCGCAATTGTTCTTGTACTCCAAACTACGGAAACTCTCTGGGAGTGCTATCATCCTAATTATATACGATTGTATAAAATGAAATTTCAATTTCAAATACAAATGGTTACATGAATTGGTATATTATGTTTCTAACTTATATTAAAAAAAGTACATAGAACATGCTTACGTGCTGGCGGTAACTACAACAATCATAATCGACGGTATGATGGTGCCGTAGAATCTAAATGGGTTGGCACGTCTCACAATGAGGAACAAAAGTGGTAAAACAATGAAACCCCAGAACACGAGGCCAACTTCCACTGTGAGCGCATACATGCCAAGTTTCCGGAAAGTGTCTTCCACATCTTTCGTTGTAACTATCGTTTTTGCAATCAGGCTGGCAACACCAACAGGCGTTGTCCTATAATAAATACTAATACATGTATATAGTGTTATTGAATAGGTTACTAAATATCAGGGTCAATACCTCTCCTTGTATGCCAAATCGCACTAAAATATACCAAACTCTGTATAATAACCTCTTACTATGATATAAAATGAAAGAAAAACCCGAGCTTTTAGGACATGCATTTTTCCATTTAGACATTCCTACTATGTTAAAGCTAAAATTGTGCAATTTTTTCTTCTATATCTTCATAATGACAATGTGGACGATATGGGAGCTTCGTCTGGATTTCTTCTCTACGTTCAGCCTATGACGATCTACAAAACGAGTTATTTACCAAATAAGGACTTGGAGTATTCTCAGTATAATATCTGTAGCGGACTTGAAGAAAAGTAGAAATGGTTTCCCTTCTTCCTTCATAGCTGCCGCACCAACACCGAACAAAACGCTTACAATGATCAAGCCTAAAATAATAACAGCGTCTGCTTCCATTACGATTTGTATTATCATTTATTGTGTTTCAACTGTCGCGGAAATTAGGAAACTTTTGTAAATAAAAGCTGTATTTCAAGAGACTTTTACAAATTGTCGGGACAAAATCAGATCTTTTATCGCTTATCTTTAAATCAAGCTTTACTTATTGGATTCTCACAGTATCTTTTCTCTTTTATTGTTACATACATCAACGTCCATACACAAACCTAGATTTCCTTCTAGAATACAAATCACATGACATGTGTGCCCAATACCGTGAACAATCGTGCCCTCCGTAAAATACATTCTGGTAAAGCATTAAGGATTAGTGGATCATATTTTGAAATATTGAAAAGTACGCATGTATTTAAAGATGTTACAAAACTATTACCAAGGACATTGGTAGATCCTGCAGATCCAACATACTTTCTCTTCAGTTCTTTCGTTGTTTCTGTTATATCATGTGTCCCATTGTTGGTAATGATAGTTTTATTTTTATATTCGTACTTTGTCTGCGCCTGAATGAAATTACATAGTTAAATAAGATTTATAACTCTTTACTAAACTGGAATATGATTTTTTTTTCAAACTACAATTCAGTTTATTTAAAGAAATATGAAGGCCACCGGCGCTTCCACACAATATTGCCTTTATGCAACCTGTTGTGACGTGCCTTTACTCTTATACTTTACTAACGTATGTTTGCAGGAAAATGAAAGGCATGACATGTAAACAGAACTTTGTTTGTTTGTTTTGGGTTTAACGCCGTTTTTCAACAGTATTTCAGTCATGTAACGGCGGGCAGATAACCTAACCAGTGTTCCTGGATTCTGTACCAGTACAAACCTGTTCTCCGCAAGTAACTGCCAACTTCCCCACATGAATTATCAGAGGTGGAGGACGAATGCTTTCAGACACAATGTCTTTTATCAAATCGTCACGGAGAACATACGCCCCGCCCGGGGATCGAACTCGCGACCCCGCGATCCATAGACCAACGCTCTCCCTACTGAGCTAAGCGGGCGGGCTTGTAAACAGAACTACTTTTTGCTTTTGTTTACATATAAACATGCACTCAAAGACATTCTAATGTATGTAAGAACCCACCTGTTGGAAACACGAGGCTATTATGTTGTCTGGAACAATGTTCCTGAATTGATACAAAACGTAGCAATTAAAACGTCTCAAAATGATTTAAAAGATATAGCTCTTACATAAATTGAAAGTTAACAGTGTCTATAATTTTGACATTTTCTATAGCTATTCAGTACTGTCGTTTACTAACAAAATTCATTGCAAAGTTTGACAGCAAAGTGGTGCGCAATAAAACACTTTAGTGGTTTAGATTTCCATTTCTATTGTTAAAATCCTGCTATAGTTTTGATAAACAATTTTTTTTTATTTCTATAAAAATGGGGAATAATATCCACATGTTTTATGTATAATACAGCTGTGTTATACCACAAAGTGATGCAATTTTTTGTTTGTACCTGTAGCCGACTTGGTACTTGGTTCCAAATTTCGGCCGAATCGTGCTAGTCACTACCAAAATTTGTTAGACACAAAGCATTCTGGCATGCAATACAATAAAGCAATAAATAAACAAACAAAAAAAATCTACAACCTAACAATCATGACGCCTTTGCAAAATTCATATGGGCTGCCTGGAGTCAATCCTCTACTTTGCATAATATACAGTTTATTCGAACACGAACTTGGGCTGTATAAAGATGGTTAATGAGCCAGTAACGTGTCTCATTAATACGGAATATGTGATATACTTTTGAGCCAAATATCGCCAGGATATTTTCGAATGTCGTGCTAGCTCGACAATGTCCGATATCGTGCCAGACCCACATTGAATCTTGACGAATTACTCGGACGCCGTGCCAACTCGGCATTCGAATTTGTCAAATACTAAATACGTGCCAGCTCGAAATTCAAATTTGCGTTGTAACTACTTGGAACACAGCTTTATCGATTTAGCATGCATTTTTCAAAGTTATAAATGTACCAAAACAATGCAAAAATTCTTAGTCATTATAAAATTGATGAAATAATTCCATCAATATGATCACCTCAGAAGGTCAGCAAAGATGTCCTCAGTTTGCATCACATTTTCAATTTGTTTCGATGTATCAACATCTGTTTCTATGCCTTCTCCTGTTAAAAAAATACACAACCCGTTTGCAATACAAGTGTGCAAAAAGTTTCAATTGTGTGCAAACTTTTATTAAATAATTCTGTTAACACCAAAAGCCTTACATTTTGAGGAAAGAAAATAGACAACACCAAATCATAGAAAGAGTTGTTTCACATGAAAATGAACAGCATGATAAACATGTAAATTACTCTACAAAGCAAGTGTCACTGATATGTAGACAAGAACGAATAATAATACTGATAAAATTAAAGCTTCATTCTTCGAAAGTAGATGTATTCCTTACAGAAATTAGTATTTGAAGGCAAGATAAACTAAAGTATATTCTAACGTTTAAACAGGTAAATCCTACCTGGTTTGATGGTGTAGCTAAGAGCTGCAGCAAGTAAAGGTGTAACACAGTTAGTGAGCATAATGTAAGCCATAGAAATCCCACTGACTTTACCATTGGTACGGGGGTCCATCTTCGCTGTACCTAGAAACAGCATTTGAAAAAGCATTCCCTGTATTATTGAAGTTATGTATGGTTATACATTTTACGTTTATCTAAGACGGGAATAAAAACTATACTGTAGGTATTATTAATATTGCTGTTCTTGTTGTGTTACCGTTTAAGGAAATTAAAAGCAATTAAAGATTGAGTTTCCTTGCACTAGTATTTGAGTTCTACGGTAACAATATTTGATTCAAGCCAAAACCTTGAATAAAAGTTTAATAAGCTATAGGTGTGCTGTACTTTAGGTTAAGTTATATATTTTAAGGATTAATCACATTGATATCTATATGTTAAAATGTAGAGATATACCAGCAATGACACTGCAGACAACTAACGGGACAATCATCATATTTATCGTTCGGATGTAAAGCTCTCCTGGCATACCTTCAAATATAATACATGTCATAGTAATACGTCAATATAATGCATTTTACAGTTATACGTCAATACTATACCTTTCATATTTATACGTCAATATAATGTATTTCATAGTTATACGTCAATATGATACATTTCATAGTTATACGTCAAATAAAATTATGTATTTCATAGTTTTACTTCAATATAATTCATTTCATAGTTATACGTCAATATAATGTTTTTCATAGTTATACGTCAATATAATGCATTTCATAGTTATACGTCAATATGATACATTTCATAGCTATACATCAATATAATGTATTTCATAGTTATACGTCAATATGATACATTTCACGTTTAAGGTCAATATAATATATTTCATAGTTATACGTCAATATAATACACTTCATAGTTATACGTCAATATAATGTATTTCATAGTTATACGTCAATATGATACATTTCATAGTTATACGTCAATATAATACATTTCATAGTTATACGTCAATATGAAACATTTAATAGTTATACGTCAATATAATTACCTTTCAAAAGAACGGTTGCATTAAAACGACAAAATGATAATTATATAGAAGATATAAAAAAATTCACTACTTTCTTGCCAGTAATGATAAAATAGGTGCCAGTCCGCATAGTCGCGCTTAGAGAAAAGCCTGGGATAAGAGGTACGTTCCGATCCACATAATAGCATTCAGAGATTTGGATACATACCGATCTATAAACTACCACTCGAAGAAGGGAATATACATATAACAGCATTTGGAGAAGGGGATTTGTATAAAAAAAATCACATGATAGGACTAGGAGGTGATAGCAATTATCCACATAATAACGCCCAGTGGACAAGTACCAATCCGCATAATTAGAAGTGGATATGTACAAATGAATCCACGTAAGAGAGTTCGGGAAGGAAAATACTTACCAATCCACATAATAGCGCTTGGAGAAGGGTCTTCGTGGGCTACCAGAAAGCCAATCAGGAACCCAATACCACAAGCAATAAACGTGAGTATCACCAACAAGTTCTGCCGTAACCACCAGAGACATTTTTGTTTGCAGGCGTTATTCTCGTTGTTGTCCATTCCTTCCTAAAAGTAACGTAACTTTATACGTGTTGTAAGTCCTTCGAATTTTCTGTTCTTACTCTCTGGACTTAGAAATAAGAACTTAGTCATTGTTTTGCTGAAATTGCATTTAACAGTTATAATCGCTGGAGATCTCACCTAACATTAAGACGCCAAAGTCTATCGTATAAGTCGGTGTACATTCTAACGCAACGTTTCTGTCTGATTGCTGATCTTACATTCAACTTGATAGTGTATGTAACCTAACCCAAATTTTACAACATCATGATAGCTGTAAACTCTATCCTACATTTTGCCGCTAAGTGGTAGCTGTATACCCTACCCCCCATTTTGCTGCCACATGGTAGCTATGTTATCTATCCTGTATTTTGCCGCCACATGGTAGCTATGTTATCTATCCTGTATTTTGCCGCAACATGGTAGCTATGTTATCTATCCTGTATTTTGCCACAACATGGTTGCGATCTCTAAACAAACGATATGATGTAACTATTAACGTTGCATATTTTCATTGGATTTTTTTCTTTGTATACATGTATTATACACAAACTTAAATTCAAATCAAATACAAAACGAGCAAAAATTTTGCAGAAATCGTATTTATAAAAAAAGCAGTTCCTTGGGGAAAAGGCCTTTTTACACTGAAATGTAGCTAATTGCGTCTCACACTAAGCTCGGACACTAACTCATACATTTTGTGTTTATGTTTTACGCCGAGAGCGATAAAAAATGCAAGCTCACAGATGAAGCTAACTACTTAAATGAATAATGAACTGGAACTGTTCGAATGAAATATAGCATGTCCTAGTTACAAGATTCATTGAAAAAGAGAAGGATGATGCATATTTCTCACTAGTATAATTTATGTAATTTAAAATACATCAAAGTTTAAGCTCAATTCTATAAACAAAAGATGTACGTTTTTATTGTCAAATCTTATAGAAAAAAAAACTTACCTGGCTAGTCAATCCGTACTTTTTAAAAACATTGTTGTACTTGAACGAGATGATGCATCAATGCTCTGATGAATACCTTAAAAGTTCAAAATACCCCTTCAGTTTAACTACGTCTATTGAAAAATGTAAAAATCTTAAACGCCTCGTTATAAATACAGCTTTTGGTAAGTATATCAAGCGTTTTGTGAAAACTACATTTCGTCACCTTAGCGCAAAAAGTGAGTAAGTCCTTCTGTAAGTCAGTGCAGTTATCCACTTCTTGCGCTGAGGTGACGATTTGAACACATGAGTTTCTAATATCTGTATAGTCATAATTAATAAAAGGAAACATGGATTTCTTCCGAAAATTTATGGAATTTTCGTTAACAAAAGAAATTAGGTCTCAAATGTAATTAACATAAAAAACAACGAAATCCTAAGGTATTGCTAAGTACCGAAATATAACGCTTTTTGTCTGTTTAGAGAAACAACTTAACAAAACAGAAACGAACATAGGGTATGTCTTTTAAACTCAATAGCTATATCTTACTTGCCGACCTGCTCAGTTTACCTACAATTAATTACTGAATATGTAATTTCATTTAAGTGTGTAAAAGTCGTCCGATAGATATCATGATACATCATAAATGGTATACAGAATATATCATGTTTGTTGCTGTTTTCAATATTAAAAAAACACTTGAGATAAAAAGGACCTTAAATGAAAAATTTTGCCACTAGAAGTTCCTTCCATTCTAGTACTAGGAGATTAAAAAGGGAATTGTGCCGGAAGAATGAAAACTTTTTATGAAAAATAATATGTATCACAAATTGCATGTGAGGGACAATTTATATCGCGATTGATCAAGAAAATGTTCCTGGAGCTGATAGCCAAAACGACCTGAAAACAAGGCAATCGACAATGCACGTGTTATGTTACTAAGTTACACGCTTCAAACTCTTCAAGTCGTGCTATCCATTATGTTAAAATAAATAGCCACTTGGATAGTGCTTAGACATAACATGACGTAAGGTCAGAACGTCAGACATCCACACACTAAATGTGATCAGTTGCACCTGCTCGCGTCAGCATTATGAAAAAAAATGTCATGTTGTTACGACTTGAATTGTACGATCATACTGCCGGAAGTATGGTCGCCTTGTTGCGCTCAAACAAATTACCCATACTATATTATATATATTGCATGCTATATTATAATTTCTGTAAACTTATTTAGTGCAACATGTTTTCTACATCTGCTCGGGAAAAACATACTTCTTTATCTGCGTACAAACTGTCAACACAACACATATTCTTGTAATCTGTAGTAATTATAATATTGGCTTATTCACCGCCGTTTGAATACATCTGCGGATGTCTCTGAATTGCTTTTTGTGCTTTTAGCATGTGTAAATGTTGAGTTCTGCTCAACCCGGGGCTAGAGGGCGTGGACGGTAAAATGCATTTCCACTACCGTCCATGAACAGGCTCAATCAAACCGAACCTGCAACATTTTCGTTTTTTGAGCGACCTGTGAAGTTTCCACTTGTTCTATTTTAACCCTATTTATTATATCGGTTATAACTTGATTTTAAGCCACAACCACATTGAGATGTAAGATCACTTGTAACAATTTTAATTCTACGATAAGATCGCAAGTAATCGTAGAAGTAAAAACTTCAAATGGTCCTCGGAACAAGCATCAACTCTAGGTATAACTTTCACAAATGATCAACAACAAATTCATGAACTAAACTTGGAACCAAAATTAACAGAATTTAAGCATACACTTCTTACATGGAGTAAATGGAATTTGTCATTAATAGGAAAAATAACAGTACTGAAAACGTTTGCATTTCCAAACTTAGTATATCCATTGACGGTTCTGTCAAACCCGTCACAAAATGTTATCAAGAAAATAAAAAACTGTATGTTCGATTTCTTGTGGGAGTCAAAACCAGATAAAATAGCATGAAATGTAATTATTCAAGAATATGAAAATGGGGGCTTAAAAATGATAGATATAGATGCATTTCTAACCGCCTTAAAAGCTAGTTGAATAAAAAGATTAGTACAGGAAAATAATGCAAAATGGCAACAGATGTCTAGACAGGAACTCCAAAAACATGAAGGTCTTTCCTTTTTCAAATTCAATTGTGACCAAAAACAAGTTCCTGATTTGAAGTATACTTTTCTTGAAGAAATGTTAAAAGCATGGTGCAAGGTTAATTATAAAGAGGATATTAATTGTATTTCAACACACATATTATAGTACAATAGTTATATATTTGATAATAATGGCAGCACATTTTTCTATAAAAACTGGCTTGAGAAAGGGGTTATGTATTTAAAACATATTTTTGACTATAGATCAAAAGAATTCTGTACGATTGATTTCTTGCAATTTGTTTATGATATTCCTAATGGCGATTATTTACAATACTATCAAATAGTAGAGTCGGAAAAACAAGCTTATATTAGAAAATTTAAATGAAGCAAAAGAATCAAATTACCATATCGAAAAAATTTATGAAGTTACAAAAGTAAATAAAATGCTGTATAAATTGGAACTTAAAAACAAAATACAACCAATAAATCAAAAGGAAAAGTGAGAAATATTATTTCACACAAATACTGTTAATTGGAAGAAAATGTTTACTAACTCTATATTTTGTACAATTGACACTAAGCTTAGAGCATTCCAATATAAATATCTGATGAAAATAGTACCTAATAGCAGGACTGAAACCCGCGAATACAAACCAGTAAAATGTTTACATTGTGTATGTTATGTAGTAAAATTATTTACACTTTAAGAAATTTAGTATGTACGACTCGTTGATCTAATCAGTTTTTATAAACTTTCTTCATTAGACTCAAAGGGAGAAAGTAACATTTTATAAATTATAATATTATGCATTTAGTTTTCCAGTGTATTCATGAGGTTTATATAGATAAGGTAATACATTCAATGAAAGATTGTCCTCGTGGCAGATACATTATTAAATGTCTGTAGCATTTCACTGGTTACGAAGAAGTAATTATATGTTTGTAGTTTCTTTGTTAGCAGCAGTTTCCTTCATAAGATGGTTGTGTTCTGTCGGTTCTAAAACCTCTGGTTAAAGTGATGAAAGATCCCCGAAAAATTTATCTGTTACTATGGCTCCAGTTAGCTGAGTGTTCAGATTGACAACACTGCGAGATGGGTCCCTGAAAACATAGTGACAGTAGTTGTTTCCGTGATCAGTGCTGTCAAACAATATAGAAAGTGTTTAGATCCGCTGCATATAAACAGATAAACATTTACTTTGCTCAAAGTTTGAACACTGTGTTACATTAAGACCTAAACCATTCTAAGCGGAGCACAGGTCTGAGTTTTCATTTGAAATAAACTTCTGAATCGATAAATGTACAAATCTGTACAAATGTGTTTAATTGTTTCGATTCTTTTTTTATTTGGCAAACACCCATTATTATAGTTATACGTACAGGAAGAACTCTATAGCGAAAAGCATGGCGGCGGCCTCGCCCGGTATGTTCAGTGCTGTAAGAAGTATGAGCACAGTTACAAGAATCGCACCTGTCACCGAGGGAATTGCTAGAGCTGAAATCCATGTCAGCAATCTGCAAAATGGTTATCACATTTCTGTAACTCTGAGATTTCTTTCAAAGGAAACATCTTGTTAGGTGAAGTATATACGGTAAATTCTAATATGCTTGTCTCTGTTAAAACACACTTACGCTAGAATGACGTCACGTTAACGTGCGGTGACGTCAAAGTTTTTGTTGAGATCAAGAAAGAACGCTACTATATTTTATCTACTGTTTTAGATTAAAGGCATATTAGAATTGAAATAATTTATAGCAAAACCGCTGCGCCCTCGTGAAATTATTACGCCCGACGTATAACCGCCTATCGTGCATAAATAGTGTTATTTAAAGCACTCTTTTGCTATAAATTATTTCTTAAATAATTAGAAAAAATCTTTAAGTGTGTGCAAAGCCTTAATTTCGCAGTGTTCAGAATGGAAGGCCGATGCACTTAAACACTAATACCAAATTCAGACGGGCAGATGATATATGTCAAATGATAAATGATAACTCTTATACAGGGAATGCCAAATGCCAAGTCCTCACTAAAAAAAGTAAAAATATCACTGACACAAGCTTCGATCTGTATGGTCATGGAATATCTCGTAGACACTGTTCTATTGCAAATATGTCATTTAAGTGTTTCCAGAATGAAATACAACGAGATAAAACTTGAGTATTACATACATGATTGAAACAATGTCAGCTGCATTGGCGTCTCGTCCAAGCATCTGAATGATGAAGATGCAAGAGGATCATGAGATATAGAGGGCGCTACCGGCACGTCCTATTGTAGCTGCCAGTGGGGCCAAAAACGGGAGATCCGACTGTCGACATTATTCTTGTTCTCAAGGCTGTGGAAACTCTCTGGAAGAGCTATTACACTTAAATAGTTCTTGAAATGCTTTCTTTTTTCATGATATCTCATTCTTGTATTTATGTATACATTACATTTTTACAACGATTTTTTAATAGATATAACTTCAGTGCTTGTTCTACAGGAGGTGTTATATCTGCTTTCTGACACTTTAAATAATGTGGTTGCAATAAGATTAGGCAAAAGCTTTTATATTTTTATCTCCTAACCCCCTATATCAGAGATGAAGCGGCATTTTTTTCTTTCACAAAATTTTAATATTATTTTTCCATACAACACAGCAGATAAAACCTGTTAGAAGAACGAGCGTGAGAGCTTGTGGTATATTATCTAGCAAAAATGTTTACAAAGTACATGCAAATAATGAATTTAAGCATTATAGAACTGGAAGTGTTGTCCTTTTTAAATTTTTTTTTTCTTTTTAGTCCTTTCCTATGTAACTTGCTTACTTTTAGCACAAAATCATAAGACTACTCTAGTTCACAATGTATGTGTAGTCCATAAGTAAAACTTAACACCTTCATGTGAAAAGATGATATAACATTGTTTGAGGGTGGTGGGGGATGAAAGGGTTCAATATTAATTCCCAGTTTAAAGTGAAATCGCAAGTATGCGAAATCTCTTTTCAATCAGCACGTAGACACTAACCTATTACAAATTGATCATCTCTTCTTGTAACAAAAAGCAGACTTTTTGCGTTAGAGTCAGAGAAAACACATAATGCAACAAAAATGAAATAAACAGGAAGTGCTAACACATCCAAAGAGGAGTATTGTCGCAAACAATACTCCGGTCCCGTCACAGAAATCAGCAGTAGGCAAATAATACAAAAACAGTATTATGCAAAATGAACAAATTTCAAGCAAGAAAAGTCGTCATCGTGACACTTACGTGCTTCCTGTTGCAGAGACAATCATAATTGAAGGCATTATCGTTGCGATGAAGCGAAATGCAAAGGATACAAAACATGTGTGCCAAACTCGTTTTAAGACTCAGCAAGTACGACAGTTCAAAACAAGCTTTGTTCCGACTACATTGGCTTCCTATCAAAGCTAGAATTGAATTTAAGATTTTAACTGTCATGTTTAATTGTTCAATCGGCCAAGCTCCATCTTACTTGACTGAATTATTGTCGGAACAAGCATCAAAACGTAGTTTAAGGTCTTCATACTCTGTTACAGGTTGTTACGAGGTACCATTTAACAAACGTAAAACATTTGGCGATAGAAGTTTTCAAACTGTAGGGCCGAAACTATGGAATAAACTACCAGTAGAAGTGAGAAATTCTGATTCGGTGGACACTTTTAAGAAAAAGCTCAAAATACTGTTTTTTAAAAGCTTTGAATCATGTTCTGATTGTTTCTCTGTTGGTGGACTGAATATTGTAGAGACGCTGAGTATACTTTCTCTTTTTTTAATTTAATGTACAACGCCAGTGAATATACTATGTGTAAAATTAGGCGTTTAATCAAATAAAGCAGTTTCAGTTTCAGTTTCAGTTCAGTTTCAGAAATGGATAGGTCCGTCGCACGGCGAAGAATATTGCTGGAACAATCATAAAACCCCAGATCACCAGGCCAGCCATTACTGTCACAAAGTACAGTCCTAGTTTCCTACATGTCTCCTCTACATCTGGTGTACTGATGATTACCTTAGCAATTAGGCTCGCAACGCCGACTGGAGTGGCCCTGTTTAATATTAGCATCTATCATTATTCGTTCAGGGTAGGGCCGTCATTAATGTTGGAAAGCCTTGAGGCCCAACGTATTTGTTTTTCTTTAATTCGTTAGCATGCCATATTCGTGTTTTAATTATATTTCATTATATTATCCATTAACATGATACATTACGTATTTATATAAGAAATAAAATATCAATTTATCATATGCATGTTGTTCAACTGACATAACACAGTAGTCCAGTAGAACTTGCAATGAACCTTGCAAAAGGATATATACAAAGTATTTTTTTGCAGTTTCCTCTTCTTTAGACTCCAGTAAATGAGAATCCACTGGATGATATCTTGTCATCTTTGGGGATTTTTTTTTATTTAAGAAAATTCAAAATGGCCGCCATCGTCAAATTTCAATGTTGTTTTCCTTGAAAAAAAAATAATGAGAAACTTTGTAGCTGGGTTTATTCAAGGTTCTATTGCTTTATGTTGTTCATTAGATGGAGCATATACAGTATGTCACGACTTTCGCTCGAAGATCCTTGGGCATTTTTCTATTTATAGAAATCCAAAATGGCTGCCATCTGAGCCATATGATCTTTTCACATTGAATTTCAGTTGATTGCTTAGTAACTGATAAAGATGTTGTTGTTATTTGCAATATCATTTTCGTAGAAATAAGAAGCACTTGAAGCAAAATTACTGGGAGAAAAGAAACACAAATTGGTAAAGCAGCATCAACAACAACAACAACAACAGCAACTTTTCTTAAACTAAAACATACCGGACTTTTGCATACATTGCTCCGGTTTATTGATAAAAGTATCTCCCTTGTTAACACCTGTAATACCGTGATAGAAAAGCGGACTCGCTTGCAAAACAAGCGTTGAATCATATAAAGAAATTGTTTTTAAACGTTTAAAACACCAATAATTATTCATTTGTCATAATTTTATAACCTATATTCCCAATTTACATTTCTTTATCTTTCATTTCATGTAAAAATATGAAAATATTTAAAGAGGAAATTGCTTCCTTTTAACTTTCAGTTACTATCGCTCATATAGAATATATTAGGATTAAAAACAGAATTGCGACTTTGTCAAAGTTAAAACGTCTATTTCTACTTTTAATAATAAAATGCCAACATTTTATAACCTTTATTCTGTATCTACATTTTCCGATGTTTTAGACAATGCTATTTTGAAAAAGATATTTTATTAGGAAATTCTTCCAACTTTCTGTCAAATTGCTGAAATCATTTCCTCAGTTTTTCGGACTTAGAAAATCTGCGGCCATTTTGGTGAGTTAAAACCGTAGTGATTATAGCTTGAAGAATGTATTGTAATCTGTTTATTTGAAATACAGTTTTAATTTTAGATATATTTATGTTTGCTTGTGTGGGAACTTGTCCTAAAATAGTTTTAAATATGGCATATAAAATCACTAAAATTATTGTATTCTCACACAATAACAGCACAATTGGTGTTAAAGAAATTGAATTGCAGTGATTGCACATGTATTTCATTATTATCATTATTATTAGCTCTCTTTAAAATATTTAATTTCTAAATCGAAGAAGTATGTAACACATTTTAATTTAAACGGTATCATATGGTTTAAACTGAAAAAAAGAATTTTCAAATTCTGCAAATGATCAGTACTTTTGTATCTGTTACAATCTGACTAAAGTACATTTCCAGTTACGCTGCGCTTAGGATCTGAAGACGTGCTATTGATAGCACGTGCTAGACGTGCTATTGATAGCACGTGCTAGACGTGCTATTGACTACCCTTCCGCTAGCCAATCAGAGCATTACTTACAACATTTTGTATGTGAAAGCAGAAGTTTAAAAAAATCAATATTTAGCCTGGTTTTTTCATCTTAACAAATCTTATGACGACCACATCGCGACTACGCCCTCGTGTTTTGAGAGAAATCATATGTCATGGTACGGACTTGGTCACGTAAGGTGTCAGACAGCCGGTTAGCTCAGTCGGTAGGGCCTCGCCCTGTAAGCGAGGGGTCCCGGGTTCGAAGCCCTGACTAACTGCACATTTTTCTCACCCTTTGACATTGGACGCTATTTCGATGGTTCAGCTAAATGCTTGTTGAAACAAGTCGTCTGATTGGTTCAAATAAAAATAGATTTGCGAAAATAAAAATAGCAATATCGGAAATCAACACGCCGTCTCTTTGAATAAACGTGACGCTGTATTACGTTTGTTGGAAGAAGGTTCCATTCCAACTGCAAGGCGTTTTGAAGGCCATGCAAATTGTTCATGTCATGCCTTGACCTCATTCTACGATCAAGAGCAACCCAAATGTGCTCTATGGGATTTAGGTCTGAAGACAGAGCAGGCCAGGGCAGGCCAGGGCAAGACGTTTATTCCGTAAACGTTCAGGAATTGCTGAGTTAGCCTTGCCGTGTGGGGCCTTGCCTTATCATGCATGTGGGTAGCAGGACCATATGTATTGATAAAGGGGGCAGCCACTGGTCTCAGGACTTGATTAATATAGCCTTGTGCATTAAGATTGCCCTGTAAAAAGACCAGATCTGTCTTTCTGTTCCTCATGATCTCGCCCACACCATGACGCTACCACCACCGAATCTGTTCCTCTGAAGAACACAGGCGTCAGAAAATAGCTGTAAACTCGTATTCTGCCGTCAATGTGGATGAGATTAAACCGAGATTCGTCAGTAAAGACGATTCGGTTCCATTCAGCCCTTCTCCACCGATAATGGAGTTGCGCCCTGTTCAAACGCGCCGCGCGGTGACGTTGAGACAGTACAGGTCCAGTATAGGGACGTCTAGGTCGAATCGGTCTAACGCTTCGACGTAGACGTCTCAGAACCGTATCTCGGCTTATACCGTATTGCCTCGCAGTAGCAGTGGCGGTTTGGTACCAACGTCGCATGTGCGTCAACTCAATGTGACGGTCCAGTCTGACGCCAGTCACATGTAGTCTACCGGATCGAGGACGGTCGGCAACAGTACCCGTTTGCACAAATTTATCTTTCAACAGTATTATAGTGTTTCTATGGCAATTAATTGCCCGTGAAACTGCTATGACGGAATTGCCTATACCCAGCATTATCAAAGCGTCAATACACTGACGTTCCGAAAGTCGTGGCATATTTGTTACTTGAATATTTCGAAATCTAAAGTGATATTCGCGTTCGTACATGTGCAAAGTATAGGATAGGCAACGAGTGACCGTATCTATTCGATAGCGAGGGTATATATCGAATAGACACGGTCACGAGTTTGTATATCCGACTTAGACCACGTGACATAAAAGCTGTAATCACAAAACTATACCGTATAGCTTCTGTTGCCGTAAGAGTAATATTATTTTTGTACCGTTAGCGCTTACTTACCAGTACCCTATGAATGTATGCATGTTAGTTTTCAAAAATTCTGTGTTCTCCAAATACATGTACCGGATTTACTAAAATTGACGCTCATATACACTGAGTCAGCTGCAGTCGTTAGTGATGAGTACTTAAAAACTGCTAGACAATATTTTTTGTGTGGAGTGGGCATATTTGCGAAAAACCAAGGCAGACACTGATTCAAGACGATTGACAGTTTCCAAAACCATAAAAAGCTAACAGCAGATGGGGCGTTTATATGTAGTAAAGGTAAACTGGTATTTTAAGTATATTGTTTAATGGTAAGTAACCACTTTTAATTGGTATCTTAAATTACTAAATTACTGCATTTTACTGATCAGCGTTAAACTTTTTGTTGATATATCTAATGCATAACACTCGTAGGAATAACAATATATCACATATGCTATAATTGTTCTATTTTATTACAGATGTTTGCATTTGTAAGGATCGTGCAGACTAGGTGTTTGACCAACAAGAAAGCTATGGCAGAGACTGCGTTATCTCCAAATGAAAATGTCCCAGAAACAATTACAATTGTTGTGATATTTAAGTGGGAACGTTTCAGTGATGTGAACATTCCATATATACCCTTTGGTTCTACATTGTTATTCAGCGAATCGCGGGATTTTTATATTTTCTATCTAATGTAAATACATGTGGTTATGGAAACTGTTATTTTTGTCTCTTTGTTTTTAATGTTCACACGTACAATGTATTAGTTATTCTAAGTTTCGTATTTCTGTCATGTCACCTCTTTTTATTGATATCAAGTAACCTGAGCGGTTTTAACAATATTATTTTAATTTACCCACAGGTCATATGTTTTTATGAGACGTTGATGCTAATCTTCTTTTTAAACCCATAAATAACTAGTGAGAATATTGCAAAGTCATTTTACCCATTAGCCTGTATTGTCAGATAGCAAACTGACACGTAAACCGCGCATTTAATGCTCCAGGTTCTCCCAATATATATATATATATATATATATATATATATATATATATATATATATATATATATATATATATATATATATATATATATATAATATATATATATATATATATATATATATATATATACGACGATACTGTTGTATATGAAATATAGACGGGTACAACACTGCTTTGCGATTGGCTATTTACAGATTATCGTGGTCTAATGAATGTAAAGAAAACAAGTTTTACCACCTGTGCCTATTATTCATGCTGCACGTGGAAATCGTGCGAAATTGCTATTCGGGCTATTACGTAAGACCTAGCCGTAGTTTGACCGATATATTGTTGTGTTTACAAATCGTAACGACCAAAATTCTTACTTGTCAAAATTTACAACTGTACACTTTTTAAAATAAAAGTTACCAAAACAAGAAAAGAGCACAGTTTCTTTTGCGTTTAAGCATATTTCTTATAATAAAATATTATGGAATACAGAAGAACAGGAGACATTTCTTAACCTGCTCTTAAGTAAAACTGAATTATTTGATGAGGTTAAATTGAAGCTCGAGTCTGGTGATATCGATATCAATTAGGATGTCGACTTATTTTCCAAGCTAGTACATGATGTATCTTATCAGAGTTTTGGTAAGACGTTTTCAAGTAGATCTGTCCCGAAGAAGAAAAAATCCCCATGAATTATGAACATAAGAATATTAGTCATTGTTTCTAAACTATTTCAGAAATGCCAAATCAAGAAGACAAAAAGTTGACCGCGTCGGGAATCGAACACGGACCGCCGCGGCAATAAAAAAGCTTTCTGCTGTCGTTCCCAATAGCGCTATGAAGAATTTAGTGTTCACTGCGCGTTAGATATAGATATTTATACACGAGACAGTTTACATAGAGTAAAGTTCGATTTTCATCCGTAAAAAGTAGTAAAAACAATTAATTCTCATGTGTTTCCGTAACATATAGTCTGTCTGTAATTAAGTTTCAAAGCATTCTTAAGAAATATAGCATTAATTTCCAGATACTAGTATCTAAAAAATTCTTTCTAAAAATCTTCATAAAATAAGCTCTCCTCACAACACTAGCCAGATACGACGCAGTCTAAGGGAAATAACTGTGTCAAGCATAAAGTGTCACTTAGGAAGGAGTGTATATTGTATATTGTACCGAATGTCCCACATGATTTAAAAAAAATGGAACAGACTAGCTCTATTTGAATACTAGTATGTTAGTTATCAGGAAACTAAAATTATTTAAACATGTATACACATGTTTTTGACCTGTTGTTACAACCGTAACAGACATATATCTACGTTACAAAATTGAAATTACGTGCATTACACAAAATTGAAAATTCACCAACGCCGCTTAGTGATGTTACAATCGTAAAAGACCTATATCATAAAACTATATATAAAAACCATTACACTAGAAATTGTCAATAGCGATGGTTCAATCACCTCTAATGTTTATGAAGTGTTGCAGAGATGGAAGAATGATTTTAGTTCTCTTTTTAATGTAAACAGTTTTGTAACAGAACCTGCCGATAGAGATGTACAAGCTTGTATAACTAACCAACCTGGCTTCTTTAATGATAGTATTTCTATTTTAGAAGTAACTAAAGCTGTATCTAAAGCTAATAAAGGTAAAGCCAGTGGCTATAATGAAATTCCAGCAGATGTACTAAAAATGATGTGTCTATATTGTTTTTACATGCTCTTTTTAACGTATGTTTTAATACGAGTACTCTTCCTTCCATATGGTCTAAATGCATCATTAACCCAATACCCAAGTCTAATTCTGGGGATACTCGTAATCCAATGTCATATAGGGGTATAGCTTTAGCATCGTCGATGTATAAATTATATTGTCACATTTTAAATGAGCGGTTAACAAAATGGTCCGAAGATAATGTAAAAATAGTTGATGAGCAAAATGGTTTTCGAAGAAAAAGGAGGAGTGTTGACCAGATATCATCTCTTACAGATATTATTGATACCAGAAAAAGGCTAGGTAAATCTGCTTTCTGTGCCTTTATTGATTACAGAAAGGCTTACGATACTATAAACAGATCGTTACTCTGGCATCGCTTGTCAGCTATCGGTGTTTCTGGTAAATTATTTGCGTCTATTAAACCAATTTACTCATCAGTTATTTCATGTGTCAGAGTAAATAATTATTGTACTGACTGGTTTGAAGTAAAATGTGGTTTAAGGCAGTGGGGTGTTTTATCTCCCATGCTATTTAGCCTCTATTTGAATGATCTAGCATTGTATTTGAAATCTTTGAATGTAGGAATTAATGTTGCCGAAGATAAAATTTGTATTCTGATGTAAGCAGACGACATTGTGTTACTTGCAGAAACTGAACATGATCTGCAATTTTTGTTAGATGCATTACATATATGGTGTAGCAGAAATGATATGTCAATCAATATTGGTAAAAGTAACATTGTTCATTTTCGTAAACAGTCTACACCAATCACTCAGTTTAATTTTAAATGTGGTGAAAATACTATTTCCATTGTTAATAGTTATACATATCTTAGTTTATTATTAACTGAATATTTAGACTATGATTTGACTGCAAAATATGTTGCTTAAAGTGCAAGTAGGGTCTCAGGTTTACTTATTGCTAAGTGTAAGTTAGCAGGTGGTTTACCATATGATGTATTTACAAAATTATAGTTTGGCCTGTTATAAGTTATGCTGCCTCCATTTGGGATTTTAAGGAGTATTCATGTATTAATGCGGTTCAAAACAGGGCCATGAAATTCTTTTTAGGGGTGGGAAAGTATACACCAAAGGCTGCACTTATTGGAGAGATGGGATGGGAACCAGCTTATGTTAAACAAGTGTTATGTATAACTAAGTCTATGCAACGTTTGTCAAACACTAATGTAACTAGATTGAACAAACGTATAGCTTTGTGGGCTTATTCACTAGCTTCTGGGTCATGTAAGAATATATATTTTGTAATCACTGTATTAATGAGGAAGTTGAATATTGACCTCAGTGTTGACATTTCTTCCCCTATTTCTCCACCATTGTATAATACTGTTAAAACAGCATTATTAGAAAAATGTAAGGCAACATGGTTGAGTCAAATACAAAGTGTTGTTGGTCCATCTCATAAAGGAAGAAATAAACTGAAAATGTATCGTTTGTATAAATCAGAACTCCCAAGTTGATCAGTACTGTAAAGTTATTTTACCACTTAAACACAGGTCTGCTTTAGCCAAGTTCAGGTGTGGTGTAGCACCATTGCGAGTGGAAACAGGGAGATCTGAGAGTTTAATTTTTGAAAATAGATTGTGTCCGTTTTGTAAAGAAGTTGAAACTGAAGTACATGCTCTATTTCATTGCCACATTTACAATGATATAAGACAGGTTCTGTTTACTAAGACAATATCAATAGAAGCAAATTTTACCAACTTTTCTGATGTGGAAAAGATGATTTTTATTATGTCCAACCAGGAAATGATAAGGTGTACAGCCAAAACCTGTCATGATATTTTACAAAGAAGAATTTTATGTCTTTGTAAATAAGCAGTCATTTCTTAATACATTGATGTTTTCACTTAATTTTATGTAACCCTGAATACATTTTGCTAATCAAACCAACATTAATCTGATTAATGTTGGACCGGATTTCACACATTTTCTAACGATTGAATAGTAATGCCTGTTTTGCGTTTTCATCTTTTTAAGCTAAATTTTAAGGCAGTTTTTATCTACAAAAGATTAGCGAAATGGATTCAAAATAAATCAAATATGTGTAGATTTAGATTACAATAGTAGATGTAAATATTACATAGGGGATTGAATTAGAGGGTATATGTTTATCCTTTAGTATGATAGTAATAACCCTTTTGTGATAGCATGTTTAATGGGTTTTTATAAGTGCAATATAATGTGGAGTTTGTTTTATATGATATAATCTCTGATATAATTTATATCATGATACATAGTCTCAAGTAACTCAGTATTGAGTGGCAGCATTAAATATGTTTTAAGATATTATATGTAATACAAATATGTACTGTGATTTTATTTATGTATGCTGATGAGACTTGAATAAAATAAATAAATAAATAAATAAATAAATAAATAAATAAATAAATAATATAATGCAAGCAATTATCTCCAAATCATTAGGAGAAATATCAAGAAAAATAATGAGAAAATTATCATACGTTTATCCGTCCCTAAATAGAATACTGTTTGATTTTTTTCAACAATATATAAATTCATCAGCTAGTAAAATTGAAATGGTACACGGTATGTCTGCAACATGAAGCAGTGTTTCCCAAATGATAAATGTTGTATTAAATCATCCCCTAACTGTATTCTACAAATCAAATTGAACCTAGTCCATGTATCAACCGTAACGGCAATCTAAAATACCTAATTCAAAATTTAAGCACTCATTACTTCTCAAATTCTTCTTTCAAAGAACAATCTAAATCTGTAGGGCCTTCCTCAGACAACTTACATTGAATTATGAATAGTAGGTTGACTTTTCCTATATTCACTTCATCTTTCGTTTGTGGCATCCATGGGTAACAGCAGCCCGAGCGCACTATCATTTACATTACCTCCTTATACCCAAATATAATTTGTACATATAAGATATTATTATCAATGATATGTGGACAACGATAACGAACCTAAAAGCATATTGTAAGTGAATAGTAAAATAGCTTTGTATGATATTATGGACCATAATTGCTGAATTCGGACTAAAATGGAGTTCCTGCATTTTAAGGATTAAGGTGTATATCTCAAGTTACTGGGTTAAGCTATTTTATTTCAAGTTCATCTTGAAGTAACAAATTTATTAATTCAAATTCGTATCGTTTCAAAATGATCATTTGATGTACAAACTTACTGGGAGGGCACAGCAAGAAGTGAATTGTGTGCACATTGTGTATACTTATATCTCAAGATTCTAATCAATTTAATCAAAGAATGACAGTTCAGTTCCATACATTCTTCCTGCTCTAAAGGTCCCTTGAAAAGTAACACTTCATATTCTTTATATTTTGAAAATTTCGACAACCGGATAATTGCACCAATTATAGGTATATATACTGGACATTTGTTCGCACGAAATGTATTTATAGAATATCTGCTGTGGTCGAGAGGTTAACGCACTGGACTTTGAGTTTAGCGACCCCGTTTCGAACCCGAACGCGCACATCACTCACAAACACATACTCGCACACAGGACAAAACGAACAAAGGAACACAGTGGGGCACCGCCTTGGAACGGTCAGTGGCAAAACCACCACTGGGGAGGTTAAACCGGTTTATGGTGCGCACCCGACCTCACTCTAACCCCCACCAGGTTTATGGTGCGCACCCAACCTCACTCTTACCCCCATCATGTTCCAAAGAGATACGGGACAGTGTAAATAAAAGTAATCCCCGCCAGGTGAATCTCTAATACACGTAATGGAAACAAAAAGGCATGGCATGTAAAACACAAAAATGCTCGTGTATATATATATAAAAACCAAACCTTAAGAACCAAAAACATATGTACTAAATGTCTTTTCAGAAAACAGAGCAACAAGAGAAACACCCTTAAGGGCCCGAAGAAACAGGCCAGAGAACAGATAAATCATACTAGTTGGCCCCACTGGGCTGGTACTCGTTTCTGTTTAAAAATGCGATAAAAATAAACTGAATAAAAGTCGACCGGCGATTCTGTTTGAGAAGGACACATTTCACGACGGCTGCTGTTCATTCATTATTAGTATCTATGTTAAATGGATACCATCTCCTAGGTGATACATACAGTTAACTTGAAGCCATAAACAAATGCTCTTGTCACAAAAATGAAACAAGAGCTGTCCGCACACAACTTGTCATTGCCGAGAAGTCAAGGAACTATACGGTAATAGATCTATGGTCCGCTGATGTGGCTAAAGTTTGAGTCATTAAAGTCTTATTAATAGTAGAAAATGCTTCAGTTGCCTGCTTCGGTCGACAGGGCAACAACCACATTATTTCGAATCATAGATATCACGTATTTTCACAGTACTTCAGTCCGCGAACCTACTGATTTTCTCTGTTTGTATCAGGGTTGGAAACTGATGGAACTTGGAAGCTATTATCTGTTATTTATTACTGCATGATTGTATGTGTAATCTTTCCCTAATACAAAGCATTCCAATATTAAATTACAGAAGTTAAAGATGGCGGAAGAAATGTGGTTATAATGATTTTGTAAGTTGTAGAGATTTCTAAATGCTGACTATTTCAGGCATACGCACACAAAAGGCTGAATGGTACACTGCATAGCACAGTACAAAAGTGAGGAAAAGGAATGGAAAACACTCTAGGAATAAGTTCAATAATTCGGTCGAAAATGTGCTTCCGTGGTGTAGTCGAAAGAAGTCCAAAGTAAATAGATCCTAATTTTCCCATTTCTTGCGCAAATTCGTGTAAAACGAGTGCTTTAGTCACACGTTTTCACTGCTAGAATACATTCTGCATGAAATGAGACGGTTTTCATGTTAACACTCCAATGGTGGTCAGTTCTGCAGATCGGAGCCGAAAGTAGTGGTTTAATTTGCGGATGAGAGCAAATATGCGCCATTTTTAGGGTAGCAGACCACAGCTGGGTAGGAAATGGCTTTAATTAAATGTCAATATTTCTGTAATATCTAGAATTTATACTGAAAAGGTTATGAAGTTTGATAAGAAATACATCTTTCACAGTAATATTGTGTAAAAGTCTGACACCAATGGTAAGGATAAGAAAAGCGCATACTGCAACGAAATGATTTCGATGTAACAATATACTGCGAAATATTTCATTCATATGTTAAAGAGACAGTTTAAAAACATTTTCGTTTTTTTACGGTTGTTCACTGGAATACTAATAGATAATAATAAAAACAGAAATTGCAGTAACAAAAATGTGCATGCTATATTATGACTCCAGTGAGATTCGAACCCACGCCCTCATCTGTTTGAATTAAATTTGAAAGTACTAAACGTGTGAATGTGTGCTAACCTTTAGACCACTCTGGGTCCCTAGAAAAGTAACACTTAATATTTTTTTTGTATTTTGAAAATTTTGACAATCGGATAATTGCACCAATTATAGGTATACATATACTGGACATTTGTTCGCATGAAATATATTTATAGAATATCTGCTGTGGCCGAGAGGTTAACGCACTGGACTTTGAGTTTAGCGACCCCGGATCGAATCCGAACTTGGGCGCTGTTGTTTTTGGGTAATTTCTTCTTATCGTTTCAACGATCTGGTTTCATTACCCAAAATAAATTATACTATTTGGCCCCAGTGGGCTGGTACTCGCTTCTGTTTAAAAAAAAGAAGAAAAAAAAAACGGAATAAAAGTCGATCGGCGATTCTGTTTGATAAGGACATAGTTTACGACGGCTGCTGTTCATTTAATGCTAGTATCTATGTTAAATAGATACCACCTAGTAGGTGATACATTCTGTTAACTTGAAGCCATAAATAAATGCTCTTGTCACAAGAATGAAACAAGAGCGGTCCGCACACAACTAGTAATAAAAGTAGGAAGTTGTCGTCAGCAAATTTTAAAATGACGTATCCTCTCCGTTTATTTTAGTACATGAGTATACAACCAATATTAACGAATAAAATCTGAAAAGTAGATCCCTCGGAAGCACCGAGAACAAGGCAAACAGTGAAAATTGCAGACTCGGTTTGATTGAGTCTGTTCATGAGCAGTAATGGAAAATGCAACACTGTCCACGCCCCCTAGCACCGGCTTAAGCAGTATTCAATCTTCAAATCTAAATGAGTTGAAATCAATGCTCCCGAAGGACCAGAAAATATAACAACACTGAGATGAAGTCGGGGCGACTTTTTACGGCCGCCACACAGCACTTAACACCCACTGTTGTGAAGTATATAAAATCTGAAAAGTAGATCCCTCGGAAGCACCAAGAATAAGGCAAACAGTGAAAATTGCAGACTCGGTTTGATTGAGTCTGTTCATGAGCAGTAATGGAAAATGCAACACTGTTCACGCCCCCTAGCACCGGCTTAAGCAGTATTCAATCTTCAAATCTAAATGAGTTGAAATCAATGCTCCCGAAGGACCAGAAAATATAAGTCCAGTTTTATTCAAAGGCAAGTCAATAAATAGTAATAAATCTATTGCGGAAAAAGGAATACAACCACGCGATGAACGCAGATTATGATTAGCACATAATTTTAAGGTCAAAACTGATGAAAATATTTCAAAAAGTTTGGAAACTCAGCGTGTCAGTTGCGAAAGACATCTGAAAGAAAGTAATTCTCTTTAACGGACATAGGGAAAGATGGAAACTATATTATTATAAAGTGCAAGTAGCTACAATGTGCAAGGATGTATAAATCTGGTATAATAATAATAATAATAAAATGGATTTCTGAATTACGGGTAGGGTTATCTGTATCGGCCTCAAACCGCAGTTAAAAAAAATAATGAAGTGAACCAAATTCAAATGACCTGATTTTCGCGAACTTTCAAATGAAACAACATTAAAGTTGTTTTCATCATAGAAAATATAAATGTTATTGAAGTTTATCAGTATTATAATTATGTTGCTTTTATGCTTACTTAGATATCATGAAAGTTTTATATCAATCCATCATCAAATAAAATAAAAAGTGACATTTTAAAACATTTTCTGGAAATGACAAATACAAAATCATGTTATGATTCAAGGTAGGTTGAAATTTCAAAAGTGTTCCGTCTCCCACTTTTGGAGTTCTTTAAAATGATGCATGATATGAATGGTCTATATTGTGAAATCGTTTCACGGTAAAGCCGAATCAGAGAGAAGTTTAAGCAATGTTACAGTTTTGTATTGTTAAAGTTTGGTGGGTAACTGGCATCCTTTTCGAACCCCTGGTTGACATTAACCTCTGTCTGTTCATCATATTGTAATGTAAGCTTTTCTTTATCTTTGGGCTCGCTGGATTCTGTTAGTTTAGGTAGAGAAGCTGCACAGAATTTGTCGACAAGCATGACTCCAGTAAGCTGGGTTAGTAAATTTACGACGCTCCGAGATCTGTCCCTGAAAATATCAGTATGATAAAAAGAATGTGCTCTTCCACTAACACAAAAACGCCTGCCGTTACTTTCAAGGTTGTTATTTATTTAATTACTAAAGTATAGCACAAGAGCTCCGCAAAACACGCCCACAGATCAGAGGAGGATAAAGTAAAATTTAAAGGATTTTTATGACGGGGTGTTTTACATTGATGGTGACGGAATACTCAGCCTGTGGCATAAGAAATTAAAAGTATTTTTCTTTTTTACATACTTTCTTTTTAGTAGGTGAGGGGGTTATATGGGAATCGGGGACTAATGTTTTTAATAGGTGAGGGGGTGGGGACTAATGTTTTTAGTAGGTGTGGGGGTTATAAGGAGATCGGGGACTAATGTTTTAAGTAGGTGAGGGGGTTATATGGGGATCGGGGACAAATGTTTTTGGTAGGTGAGGGGGTTATATGGAGATCGGGGACTAATGTTTTAAGTAGGTAAGGGGGTTATATGGGGATCGGGGACAAATTTTTTTGTGGGGATCGGGGACTAATGTTGATTGTTGTACTACGCACATCGCCTAACTACATTCCAAATTTCAAGTCAATATCTTGAATAGTTTTATGTTGTGTACCGGACACAAAATATGACGGACAGTTTTAACATTTTATCTGTTTGTAACCGTTGACCTTTGACGTAGCAACCCATTTCATGTGACCGGCATGTCGTCTCATTGCCACCAACCATTATGCCAAGTTTGAAGTCAATGCCTTAGGTGGTTATCAAATTACGCTCTGGACACGAAATGTGATGGACAGTCTGTCTTGACCTTGTTGCAACCTTGGCCTTTTAACGGACGCAAGCGCCATCACATATCACGGATGTTTAAAATGCTGCCAAGTAAGCCATTGATATTTTTTATACACTCCACGCACGCATTTGGCTTTCATCAACTGACATTTCATGAGATATTTTGGAGAAATGTCATGATTAATATGTTAAACGCTGTTTTATTTTTTTTTAAACGCTTCTCCACGGGTATGAAACGTTGCCTGCGGCACAAAATGTGCCGCACTGAAATGAAGGCATCGGGCTTCCGACGGCGCAGGCATTGCGCAATGCCTGCGCCGTTGGAAGCCCGATGCCTTCATTTCAGTGCGGCACATTTTGTGCCGCAGGCAACGTTTCATACCCGTGTTCTCGGGTCTCTGATCGCCTCTGTAAGCTCAACAGTGAGCTTTTCACTTGCAGCTTGTCGAGTCGTTAAGATTTTGCCCCTTACAGCCACATTCATTTTTGTGAAATCCCGCTTGAAATTATTTCATGTGAGGAAGTTGGCTTGCTGAATGTTAAGCACCAACCATAGAGATTTTCATTAGTCAATTAGGGTGATACTTCAAGTTGGTCATACGAACGCGATAACTTTCCATTGTAAGGAGGCATTACATTGAGACGGACTTTTTTCATCTTCCGTAACAGGGCCGAAATGTGTAAACTTTCCTTACTTGTGAGATATAATTTCAAATATGTTTTTAACATTTGGAAGCTTTTATTTTTCGAAGTTGGGAAACAATAACATCCTCTGTTTAAATGTAACGATGAAAAGCCGTCTGTGTCTGACAGGCAGATGGGATCGTCCTTCACAGTCGGAGCTCGGAAATCAACAGATAACCTGTTATCGTGCCCGTGTGACTTAGAACCAAACAAAACAAATGACTTCTAACTTAGATGTCCCGTGTTCGAAAACCGGGTGTTTTTAACCTTTATAAAAGCACATTAACAAATGAACGAAAGTTTATTTATTTAATTTCATTTCTTCAGCCAACTAACTTATTGTCATGGATAAAAAATGTGTACTTACAGGAAGAATTCCAGTGCAAACAGCATAGCCGCAGCTTCTCCTGGTATGTTTAATGCGGTCAGTAATATGAGGACAGTTACAAGACTCGCACCTGCTACCGATGGTATGGCTAACGCCGATACCCATGCTAGCAACCTGTTAGTGTAGAAGAAGCATTAGTTTAACAGAACTTCGTGGGATTGTTATATTCTTTCAAATTCACTCTGTAATTCTAAGCAATAGGTGCGCTTGGTGGCGATGTAAGACAATTTGACTTCTAACTAAAAGTGCGCTGCTTAAGCACATTGCAATTGTATTTCTAACTGTGACGAAATATTGTCTACATAAATAAACGAAACATACCTGAAATTTGTCGTTTGTCGTTTTTTCATATATTTTGTCCATGTTTTGTAATCTTCTTATTTAGTTGAATGTAAAACTTCATTGAACTTATCAAATTACTTGGTGAACAAGAGCTGTCCGTAAGACAGCGCGCTCGACTTTTCTCAGTGCTTGACTCTGAATTAGAGCTTTGCCAGTAAAAAAAATTCTAAGATAAAAAGGGACATAACTCTGTCAAAATTCAAATCAGAGTTATGGGAATTGTGTCTCCTGGTGTAGACTTTGATAGTAAATAACTTTTTTGAGATTCAAGTCAAAAGCTTTAACAGTAACAGAGATATTTGACTTTTAACAAAAACTTCTAAGTTAAAAAAGGGCATAATTCTGTCAAAATTCAAATCAGAGTTATGGATATTGTTTCTCCTGGTGTAGACTTTGATGGTAAATAAGTATTTTAAGTTTCAAGTCAAAAGCTTTAATAGTAATAGAGATATTTGACTTTATCAAAAACTTTAACCATAAATTCTTAGTTAAAAAGGGGCATAATTCTGTCAAAATTCAAACCAGACTTATGGGAATTGTGTCTCTTGGTGTAGACTTTGATTGTATATATTGTATATAACTATTTTGAGTTTCAAGGCAAAAGCTTTAATAGTAACAGAGATATTTGACTTTATCAATTTTTTTTAAATTCTAAGTTAAAAAGGGGCCTAATTCTGTCAAAATTCAAATCAGAGTTATGGGGATTGTTTCTTCTGGTGTAGACTTTGATGGTAAATAGGTATTTTAAGTTTCAAGTCAATAGCTGTGATAGTAACAGAGATATTTGACTTTATCAAAAACTTTAATAAAAATTCTCAGTTAAAAAGGGGCATAATTCTGTCAAAATTCAAACCAGAGTTATGGGAATTATTTCTCCTGGTTTACACTTTGATAGTTAATAACTATTTTAAGTTTCAAGTCAATAGCTTTGATAGTAACAGAGATACTTGACTTTATCAAAAACTTTAACCAAAATTCTCAGTTAAAAAGGGGCATAATTCTGTCAAAATTCAAACCAGAGTTATGGGGATTATTTCTCCTGGTTTACACTTTGATAGTTAATAACTATTATAAGTTTCAAGTCAATAGCTTTGATAGTAACAGAGATATTTGACTTTATCAAAAACTTTAACCACCGACGCCGACGCCGGGGCGAGTGCAATAGCTCTACTTTTTCTTCGAAAAGTCGAGCTAAAATGAATATTCTAACAGAAATGTCACGTGTTAAAAGAAGTAGATATAAATATTTACACAATTAAGATGATATCTGCAGCATTAACATCACGGCCAAGAGTTTGTATGATAAAGAAGCACGAACATGTTATGTAGAGAACACTCCCGGCTCTTCCAATGGTTGCTGATAGCGGCGCCACCAAGCGGGATATCCGTGGATCGCAATTGTTCTTGTTCTCCAAACTATGGAAACTCTCTGGGAGTGCTATCATTCTAATTAGAAATTTAAATTTTACGACGGGAATATGCGTTGAAAACGTACTCGTGTAATAACGTGTCATTCTGGCTTTTGAACGATCCTAGATTTCCGAATACTAGTATACGATTTTAAAGAATGAAATTTCAATTTCAAATTCAAATTCAAATGGTTACATGAATTGGTACATTATGTTTCTAACTTTAAAAAATGTACATAGAACATGCTTACGTGCTAGCGGTAACTACAACAATCATAATCGACGGTATGATGGTGCCGTAGAATCTAAATGGGTTGGCACGTCTCACAATGAGGAACAAAAGTGGTATAACAATGAAACCCCAGAACACGAGACCAACTTCTACTGTGAGCGCATACATGCCAAGTTTCCGGAAAGTGTCTTCCACATCTTTCGTTGTAACTATCGTTTTTGCAATCAGGCTGGCAACACCTACAGGCGTCGTCCTATCATAAGTAAAGATATATAGTGTAATTTAATATAGATCAATACCTCACATAGTAAGCTAAATCGCCCTAAGTAATACAAACCCCTTTATAATTACCTCTAAATATAAAATGAAAGAAAAACCTGAGCTTTTGGGACATGCATATTTCCATTTAGACATTCCTACTACATTTTGTATGTTAATGTTAAAATTGTGCAATATTTTCTTCTATATCTTCGTTATGACAATGTGGACGATATAGGAGCTTTTCGTCTGGATTTCTTCTCTTCGTTCAGCCTATGACGATCTACAAACGAGTTATTTACCAAATAAGGACTCGGAGTATCCTCAGTATAATATCTGTAGCGGACTTGAAGAAAAGTAGAAATGGTTTCCCTTCTTCCTTCATAGCTGCCGCACCAACACCGAACAAAACGCTTACAATGATCAAGCCTAAAATAATAACAGCGTCTGTTTCCATTACGGCTCGTATTATCATTTATTGTGTTTCAATTGTCGTGGAAATTAGGAAACTTTTGTAAATAAAAAGGCTGTATTTCAAGAGACTTTTACAAATTGTCGGGACAAAATCAGATCGTTTATCGCTTATCTTTAAATCAAGCTTTACTTATTGGATTCTCACAGTATCTTTTCTCTTTTATTGTTATATACATCAACGTCCATACACGAACCTAGATTTCCTTCTAGAATACAAATCACATGACATGTATGCCCAATACCGTGAACAATCGTGCCCTTCGTAAAATTCATTCTGGTAAAGCATTTAGGATTAGTGGATCATATTTTGAAATGTTGGAAATTACGCATGTATCTAAAGATGTTATAAAACTATTACCAAGGACATTGGTAGATCCTGCAGATCCAACATACTTTCTCTTCAGTTCTTTCGTTGTTTCTTGTACATCATGTGTCCCATTGTTGGTAATGATAGTTTTATCTTCATATTCGTATTTTGTCTGCGCCTGAATAAAATTACATAGTTAAATAAGATTTATAACTTTTTACTAAACTGGAATATGATTTCTTTTCAAAATACAGTTTAGTTTATTTCTAGAAACATGAAGGCCACCGGCGCTTACACACGCTATTGCCTTTATAATCACAATCTGTATAGCTAACGTTTTAATTAAAAACTTTCTCAACCAGCAGACTGGCGTCCCATTCACATAAAAAGTCATGCAAACCTGTTGTGACGTGGCTTTGCTCTTTTACTTTATTAACATATGTTTGCTGGAATGACATGAAGGTATGTCATGTAAAGGGAACTATTTAAACATATAAACATGCACTCAAAGGCATTCTTATATATGTAACAACCCACCTGTTGGAAACACGAGGCTATTATGTTGTCTGGAACAATGTTCCTGAATTTATACAAAATACAGCAATTAAAACGTCTCAAAATGATTAATCAAACTACGACTTAAAGGCATAGCTCTTACATAAATTGAAAGTAAACAATCCCTTTAATTTTGACATTTCCTATAGCTGTTCTTCCTTTTGAATAACTCTGCCATGTCTTCATCCAATAATATTCAGTACTATCGTTTACTAACAAAAATCATTGCTTCAAAATTTGGCAGCAAAGTGGTGCGCAATAAAACATTTTGGTGGTTTAGATTTCCATTTCTATTGTTAAAATCCTGCTACAATTTTGATAAACAGTTATTTCTTTCTATAAAAATGGGGAATGATATTCACATGGTTTATATGTAATACTGCTGTGTTACACCACAAAGTGATACAATTTTTTGTTTGTACCTGTAGCCGACTTGGTAGTGAGTACCAAAATTAGGCCGAATTGTGCTAGTCACCACCAAAATGTGTTATACACAACGCATTATGGCATACATTTCAATAAATAAATAAATAAATAAACAAATAATAATCTACAACTCAAATATGACGCCGTTTGCAAAATTCACATGGGCCTCCAGAACTCGATTCTCTTCTTTACATAATACAGTTTATTCGAATACAAATTGGGTTGTACAAAGATGGTGAATGACCCAGTACCATGTCTTATTAATACGAAATATCATATATACTTTTTGAGCCAAATATCGCCACGATATTTTCAAATGTCGTGCCAGCTCGACAATGTCCGATATCGTGCCACACCCACATTGGATCTTGACGAATCCCTCGGACGCCGTGCCAGCTCGGCATTCGAATTTGTCAAATACTGAATGCGTGCCAGCTCGACATACAAATTTGATGAATGCCGTGTCAGTCCCACATGGGATATTTGTGAATGTCGGATGTCGTGCAAGCCCGACATTTGTTCTTCGTGAATGCTGAATGCCGTGCATAACTATATGATCGCTACTTCTATAACTGAACTGTCGCTAAACATTAAAAATACAATGTCATGCTAATTTCTAATTAAAGTATGTTGCGTTCAAATGGCAGTATAGTACCAAAAATGCGTTGTTACCACTTGGAACACAGCTTTATCGATTTAGCATGCATTTTCCAAATCTATAAACAAAGATTTTTTGTCATTATAAAATTTATGAAATTATTTCACAAATATGATCACCTTAGAAGGTCTGCAAAAATGTCCTCTGTTTGCATCACATTTTCAATTTGTTTCGATGTATCAACATCTGTTTCTATGCCTTCACCTGTTAAAAAAATATACAATTCTTTTAGAATACAAGTGTATACCCTCGAAAATAGACGAAAATCCCAGGCCTAGAAGTCGTTTCAACTTGTGTGCCGACTTTTATTAATCTTTACCCAGCCTGCTGGCGGCAAGTGGTTTTGCCTTTGCGACCAGTGCAGACCAAGATCCGTGCAGGCTGATCATTAACTGCACTGTTCGCTATTCAGTCAGTGAACACCCCTTTGAATAAGAAGTGGTACTACCTAGATTGACTGATAGACCGGTCCATTTTAGAAATTTAGCAGGATAAAGATTAAATTATTCTGTTAACACTTAGCCTTACATTTGTAGGAGAAAAAAAACATGTATATTACTCTACAAAATAGTTGTCAGTATACTGATATAAACATTGAATTCCGGAAAAGGACTTTCGGATAGTTCACAAGGTGAGCAGTCTGGACATTTCTGTTTCGTATAATGGACTAAACTGGCATACTGAATATGCCAAAGCGCTGAAGTGCAATATAAGCTCAACTCTCCCCTTGCATTTCTCAAATTATACCTATTTCTAACTTTTCTCCTCTTACTTGTATGAACGCATTTTTGCAGATTTTCAAATTTACTTTCCCTTGTCCAATTATCTAACGTTACATTGAGCGAGTGTTCAGCTGGGGAACTTCCTGACAAAAAAATAAAAGCCACATTGCTATAATGCTAACGTATTCAATGTTCTACGCAGCATCTGGGGAGGAGGGTGTGATGAGGGCTTAACTTTCACATTCCTGAAAAGTTTTGAATGATCATAAAAACGTTCTTTCAGTTGTTGCAAGACTATTTTGGTCAAAATCATTTATTATTAGATTATCGTCTCCTCATTTCTTTAAAAGAGTTTTTACATTTTTTTTATTTTTCCGTGAAAAAGGACATTGGAGGTGAGAGGCAAAGCATATGCTGCCACCACCTGAAACTCCTACGCCAATGAACAAAATTGCCGGGTAGACCAAAATTCATATTTGTAAATTGAAAATTGGCAGAAATATTTGAAATAAATTGAAAAGTGTCAGTGAAAAACGAAATCTGAAAAGTCGGGGAAAATGTCATTGACCCAATTTGAAAGTCAATCCGTCATATCTTTTAAAAAATATCACGCATAAACAGATATTATACTAAATTGTATATACTTTCTTGGACCAGTTAGACAAAGTGCGGTATAGTATTAATGTGATTTTAGGCTGTTAATTAACCTAAATATGTTTGTGACTGAAGAAGTCGTCATATGAGAAAGCCATCCAGTTTGTTCGCGGAACCCAGGGCTCCATGAGCTAGTCTATATACAGTTCATATAATGTAACTCATGAACTCCTAAGGATGTTCAAATTTTATATAAGTATGCTCCAAAAATTATTATCTTGTTGGTAACCAGAGCTTGTCCGGGTCTGAAATGTAAGGAAGTGCCCCTATGGGTCTTCCTCCACCAATAAAGCTAGAAGGTCGCTATATCGCCTAAACCAAAAATCCCCACAAATCGAAAGACGAAATTCAAATTGTTTCTTATGTAAGAAAAGAAGAATTAGATTTAGAATTAAGCAGTGAATGTATGAATTGAAGTTGTGGACGACAAACTAAGAAATTTATTATTCGGCCACTGAGAAAAATCACGAAAGTCGAGGAATTTATTTGTCCTAGATGGTGGTAGCCCTCTTGAGTCTGAATGTAGCCTTATTGATCAGCCTCACGGTTTGTTAAATATAAACCATTAATCACTGGATTTGGACTTGGTGCACATACTTTTTGTTGAAGCCAGAGATCTTTTTCTGTTATTGTTCAAATACAATACTCATTATTAGATACAGGCAATTGTAATTCTCAACATAATTCAACATTTAGTCAAAGCAAAATTGCAGAACTCCTTCATGTGTGACTAACAAAACGATAATCCAAAACAAAAACCATATAAAGTAGTGACATTCCCTGATAGGGTCTCTCAAAATGTCCTAAAACTGGATAGCTCCACACTTATCTCTAAAATGATTTTAGCTTTATAAAGAAGACAGACAAACCCATCTACGGTATTCTGTGTCACATTCCCTGCCAATGACAACAAAAGTCTCTCAAAATGTAATAAAATTGTAAAGGTACGTTCTAAAAAAAATTGACCCTCGGAATGAACATTTAAACCGCGAGATAAAAAGTAGATACTATGTTACTTATATATGCGAGGCCTTCCTGCACAGAGTCTATGGGCTGTTCCATATGCTTTCAGTGGTGTTTCTTCCATAATATCTAATGTGTTGAACGGTTCATTATACTAGGGGTATTCAGAAAGTTTTGAAAGTAGAAACTATTACATGTAAAAGCCCATTACACTTGTGTTATTTTATCGTAAGCATGAAGGCTCCATGTAAAAATGAAATGATGTAAACATAAAGATGCGATCTTTACCCTATGTATCAGCCAAGCAATTCTGCAAGAAGTTAAAACTGCTTACGGTAATTCTTCACCATCCAAAGATGGGTTAGGGTACTTGATAAGGGAGAATCTAAATTCCAAGATCTAACTCGTGTACGGCGCCCTAAAACGTCAGCAACCTCTCATAACATTGATGCTGTAGCAGCCATTGTAGCAGAAGACTCAAGATATACAGTTTCCCAAATAGTTGCAACAGTGGGCATTTCATCGGGAAGTGTTTATGAAATTCTGACTAAACAGTTGAAATTATCGAAGGTGAGCGTAAATCTTTTGACCGAAAAGTAAAAAGCGTGACAGAAGGTACAATGTTGCAAAATATAAAATTCCAAAATAAAGAGAGGTTAATGAACTTCCAACAACATGGGTAGATTGTCTCGAATCTCAAAGGTGTATAAACAACAAATTGTGGCTTACGAAAGGACAAGAACGACTCATAATTTTGATAAGATTCGAAAGTAGGTGTATTTACAGAAATTATGACTTGAAGGCAAGATAAACTAGAGTATATTCTAACGTTTAAACAGGTAAATCCTACCTGGTTTGATGATGTAGCTAAGAGCTGCGGCAAGTAAAGGTGTAACACAGTTAGTGAGCATAATGTAAGCCATAGAAGTCCCACTGACTTTACCGTTGGTACGGGGGTCCATCTTCGCTGTACCTAGAAATGTGAAAAAATCGTTTCACGTATTGCTGAAGTTATGTATTATTATTCATTTTACATTTCTCTAAAACGGGCATAAAATCAACATTGTAGGCATTATTATTATTATTATTATTGTTATTATTATTATTATTATTATCTTCATCATCATCATCATCATCATCATCATCATTTTGTTACTGTTTAATGAAGGTAAAAGAACCAAATGGCCGAGTTTCCTTGAACTAGTCCTACTGTAACAATATTTGATACAAGCCAAAACCTTAACTAAAAGTAAGCTGTAAGTGCACTGTACTGTATGTTTAATTACATATTTATTGATATCTAAATGTAAAAATAGAAACACCTGCAATAACGCTGCAGACAACTAGTGGGACAATCATCATCTTTAACATACGGATGTAAAGCTCTCCTGGCATACCTTCAAATATAATACATTTCATAGTTATATCTTCAGATTAATACATTTCATAATTCGAATGCGCAGTAATACATTTCGTAAAATATTAACGTTAAAATATTAAAATATTAACATCATTACGTGATGCAATCATTGATTTCTTTTCAAACCTCAGTACATACATAACTGCTGAACATATTGCTCATTTATTGACCTAAGGAAGATGTGTTGCAAAATCGGCTGGTAGAGCCCTTGGTTTGCTTATATCGAGACCACGGTCAATAAGTGGATTTCCATACCAAGCGTTTACCAAGTTATATGAGTCAACCATTGTACCAATCATCACTTATGGCTCTGGTGTTTGGGCTAATGAAGAGTTCAGCTGCTATACAACATAGAGCAGCTAGATATTTTCTGAATGTAGGCAAATATGCACCAAATATTGCTGTAAATGGTTATGTTGGCTGGCAACCAATGACTTGAAAAGTTAAGAAAACTGTAGTACAGTTATGGTCAAGATTAGTGAATATGTCAACTAATAGAATGAATACAAAGGTATTTGCTTGGTCACATAGCGCTAGTTATGGAAATTGTAAAAACTGGAATTTTAAAGTTGTAAAATTGTTTTTAAGATACAATTTGAATGAACATGTACATATTGTCCAGTTTTCTTCTAAACATGCTATATGTGAAAATTAGTTTTCATAGGCTGTTTGAAGAGTATGTTAATTCATGGCATGCAGAAGTAAACAGGATAAATGCACAAAGAGAAAATGGTAGAAATAAACTAAGATTTTACAAATCTTGTAATACTAATTTTCAAGTTCAACCATATTGTAAATCATTGTTGAACAGGTCTCACAGAGGTGCGTTGGCAAAGTTCCGTAGTGGTACAGCACCAATTAATGTTGATATTGGGAGATATAACAAATAGAAAGTGCACTTATTGTAATAGTATTGGTATCAATGTCATAGAAGATGAGACTCATGTTTTACTCCATTGTCCTTTATATAATGATATAAGACTACACAAATGATGCTCAAAGCTAGTCAGCAGTTCTCAGGATAAGATGTTTTAAATGATGTAGAGCAGATAAAAATACTTTTAACAGAGGAGTCCATTGTTAATGTCAGTGCCAAAACCTGCTATCAAATGTTGGAAAGGCGGTGTGATACACTTTATGAATCACATGTTTAAATGTATATGTGTTTTAGCCTTTTTAAAGTAGAACAGTATGCTTGCTTTTGTGGGCGATTTGAGATGTCATATGGGTATTATTATATATGTTTATTGGTCAAGTCAGCCAAAGTCTTGTTCTCCCTCTGCTGGGTAATTCAGTTTTTTCCAGTTGGTAAATTAATTATTGGCCAGTTTGAACTCGTAAGAAACACACACACGCATATTATATATAGGTGAGCATTTTTAAGTGTCTTTTAATTGAATTGATAAAAATATAATGTACATGATCTGAGTAAGAAAGTTTGCCAAAAGTATGTTGAAGTAAGACCTATAAACTAGTTATTGGTAATCTAATGTCAAAGTAATGACTACTTGTGAAATCTTCCGTGTTATATAAAACTTAGGCTGTATGTGTACTGGTTTGAAACGAATATTATAGTAATCGTGCGATGTTTTTGATGAAATAATTAAAAAAGTTTAAATTGATATTATATTTATTTAGAATAAGGTAACCTTTTGGCAAATATTCTTGGTCATACTTGATAGAATTTTTATTATTTTAAATTCTGTGATTGGTATGTTTATGTGTATATATAAGTATCTTATAACTCTATATTGAGTGGCAGCACTCATTGTGTTTTAAACATAATATATATGCTGATGAGACTTTAATAAATAATAAAATAGAACTGGCCTTTCTATGTATTTCTTCTATAAGTATATGAATGTAAAGAGTGCTTCAGCCCAGAAACACTGTTCTATAAAATATAAGCACATTCAAACTATATTGTGTGATACGTTTTTGTTTATTTAGAAACATCACAAGAATTCTTTCTAGGCACCAGTGTGCCAAATAGCACTGTATCAAATTCCGTAAAACTGTTACACTTTTGCGCGAGAACAATACAAATGTACAACGTATATTGAGAGTTGACAAATGAAATGTTAGGGGCTTCTGTGAATTATTACCTTTCCAAAGGATAGTGGCATTAAAACGATGAAAAGATACCACTATCTTTCTAGTAATGATAAAATAGATGCCAGTCCGCATAGTCGCACTTGGAGAAAAGGATAATCACCAACCCGCGTAATAGCGCTGGTTCAATCTCCACTCGTCAATTTATTGTAACATCTGTTGTGAACTATATGTATCTTGAAGTTATAGGCGAATAAATATGTTTAAACTAATAGCGCTGAGAGAAGGGGAACGTTCCGATCCACCCAATAACGTTCAGAGAATTGGATACATACCGATCTATAAAATACTTCTCGGAGAAGGGGATACACATCAATCAATCAATATAACAGCATTTGGAGAAGGGGATTTGTATAAAAAAACACATGATAAGACTAGGAGGTGATAGCCACTATCCACATAATAATGCCCATAAAGGGGTTAAGTACCAATCCGCAAGATGAGCAAGGGATATGTTCCAATGAATCCATATAAGAGCGCTCAGGGAATGGAAATACTTACCAATCAATCAACATAACAGCGCTTAGAGAAGGGGATACGTACCTATCCACATAACTGCGCTCGGAGACGGGGATAAGTACCAATCAAAATGAAAAAAATGTTCGGTGAAAGGGATGCGTACCAGTCCACATTATGGCGCTCAGAGAAGGCGATAAGTACCAGTCAATTCACATAATAGCGTTTGGAGAAGTGGATGCGTACCAATCCACATAATAATGCTCGGAGGAGATACATACCAATCCACATAATAGCGCTTGGAGAAGGGTGTTCGGGTGCTACCAGTAAGCCAATCAGGAACCCAATACCACAAGCAATTAACGTGAGTATCACCAACAAGTTCTGCTGTAACCACCAGATACATTTTTGTTTGCAGGCGTTATTCTCGTCGTTGTCCATTCCTTCCTAAACGAAAACAGAACTTTATACGTATTGTAAGTCCTTCGATTTTTCTGTTCTTACTCTCTGGATTTAGCAATGAGAATTTAGCCAAATCTTTGCTGACATTGCATATAACAGTTATAATCGCTGGAGATTTCACCAAACATTAAGACTTCAAAGTCTATCGCATATGTCAGTGTACATGCTAACGCAACGTTTCTGTTTGATTGCTAATCTTATGGTCCGAGAGCTCATGGACTTTTATTGCAACAATTGAGGCCAAAAGAAGTTTATACTTTTCTGGAAACAATATTTCATATCATTCATGAAAACCCATTTCTTAAGTGTCAAAGCCGTGCCTATCTATATTTTGTTCACTTATGTTTGTGATAGGGGAGGTAAAACTCCCTTGTAAACATGTTAGGGGGTATGGTAAAGTTTACGTCTATCAGATTTTTTTCACTGTTTGATTATAGTAACTATCTGATTGTCAGTAAATGTATATATGTCAAATAATGTCAGCAATAAGAAATTCATCAAACAGTAATGAAGGTCAAACTTGATATTCAAGGTCAAAGGTCAAATTTATGTAAAAATAACAAATATTGGCATATTTGACATTTATTTTTATTCTTCAAAAAATAGTTTGTTATCATAAGTCACTCATCTCTATTTATGTAATGTGTATATATCAGCCAAAGTCAGTAATGCAAATGTTATCGCAAAAAGTCATGATCAACCCTGATAATTGAAGGTCAAAGTTCATTTTCATGCAAAAATATGAAAAATGTTACCTTTACTTTTTCTTATCTGTTTAATATGTCTTAACATTATTAGTCGCTGAAGTTAATTTGTTTTAATGTTTGTGTGTCAGGCAAAGTCAGCCGTGCAGATGTAACCCCAAAACTACCAAGGGTAAAGCTAATATCAAAGGTCAAAGGTCAATTTTTTTTTTGAAAAATCGCATTTATAGCTTCCTGTTTGAAATATAATAGATATTTTTTATCATTATTAGTAATTACTCGTGATTTATTTTAATGTATAATTATATGTCCCACAATGACAGTAATAAAGGTATCGCCTGAAATGAGTCAAGTTCAAATGTGATATTAAGGGTCAAAGATCATTTTCAAGTAAAAGAATGAAAAAAATAGCTCTTTAACTTTTCTCTTTGTTAATAATATCTTGTCGATATTAATCAATGATATCAATTCAATTCAATGTATAAATGTTAGCCGATGTCTGGTATGCACATCTGATTTCAAAACATTCAAGGTCAACCATAATATCAAATGTCGAAGGTCAAAAAAGTGTGTAAACTTTTGCAATAATATCACTCTTTTGTAATAATTTATCATTGTTTGAAAGTTTTTGTTTCGTCATTTTAATAACTGATTGTTGTTCATTTTACTGTATATACGTCAGACGATGTCATGGAAGAGAAAATAATTCAAGGTCAAACCTGGTATTAAAGGCCAGGGGTCACTTTTGTGTAAAAAAAAATGTAGCATACTTAATCATTACTTTCTTCAAAAATAGTTTGTTGTTATAATTCACTGTTAGCAATTTATTTTAATGTATACATGTCAAGCAAGGTCAGCAATGTAGGTCTTATCCAAATCAGTCAAAGGCAAACCTATTATCAAAGGTCGAAGGTCAAATTTGTGTGAAAATTCGCACAAACAGCATTTTTGCAATTATTTTTTTTATTGTTTTAGGGTACGTTTTGTCAAAACTAGTAACTGATTTTTATTCATTTTAAAGAATATATAACAGATGACATCATTGTTGAAATAATGATGAAAAATTAGTCAAGGTCAAACCTGACATTAAAGGTCAAAGGTCATTTTCATGTAAAATTCAAAATACAGCATATTTATTCTTTTCTTCTTTTCTTGTCATTTTGTCATTGAAGATAATTCTTTCTTATGTATATTTGTAAGGAAATGTCAGCAATGCAGATCTAATTTCAAAAACAATGATTGGTAAAGCTTATATCAAAGATAAAAGGTCAAATTTGTGTGAAAGATCCCAAAATAGCATTTTTGTATTAATTGTCATTGTTTTAAGGTATTTTTGTCATAAATAGTAACTTATAGTTATTCCTTGAAGTTTCATATACATGGGTCAATGTCAACAATGAAGATATCATCAGACATGAGTCTAGACCAGCCCTGATGTTAAAGGTTAAAATTCATTTTCGGGTAAAAATTCAAAAGATAGCACTGTTATTTCATTTCTTTGTTCAAAAATACCTTGTCGTTATTACTCACTGATGTTAATTCATTTTAATGTTAACATGTTAAGAAATGACAGCAATGAAGGTCATATACCAAACAGTCAATTGTTAACGTAATAACCATGGTCAAAGATCAAATTTGTGTTAGAAAATCGCTAAACAAAAGAATTGTTTTGTTGTAAATTGTATTGTTCAATACTATCAAAACTATTTTTTGTCGTTATTAAAGTCTGATCATTATTCATTTTGATACATATAAAGATATACATGTGTCAGAGATAAAGAGGTCAAAACTGATAATACAAGTCAAAGGTCATATTCACGTAAAATCGTAAAATGCCATGTTTATTGATTTGTCTATAATTCTAAAATATTTCATCATTATTAGTCACTCATCAGTATCTATTTCAAAATATATATGTCATAACACTGTTGGCAATGAATTGTTCATAAATCTAACCTTACCAATTTTGTTTTAGATAATTCACGAAAAACAGCATTTCTTATTATTTATTCATTTGTATTTTTAAATAGATCCTGCCATTTAAACGTTAAACATCACCATGACGTAAAAATCTATAAAAAAAACTAGCTTATTTTGTTAAACTTACAAAAAGCTGTTCAAAAACATGCAAGGGGCTTCCTTGGCTGAGTGGTTAAGATCACAAACTTAAAATCACTTGCACCTCAGCGATGTAGGTTCGAGCTTCACCTGGAGTGTAGAATTATTTATGTGAGGAAGCCATCAAACTGACTTGCGGAACTGACTTACGGAAGGTCGTTTTAATCTACCCAGTGGCCACCCCGTAATGAAATAATGCCCAGAGGGGCACCTGGGGTCTTCCTTCACCACGAAGAGCTGGAAAGTCGCCATATGGCTTATAATAGTGTCGGTGTGGCGTTAATACCAACAAAACAAAAACATCCAACCTTTGTCCCAGATCTTTATTTTTCTATAATGATTTTAACACTGATTTTATCTAAAAGCCACGTTTTTTTTTCAGATTTTGACATGAAGATGATATTTGATCTTTAAATAGTGGCTTCTACCTTGACAATCTTTTTTTTTTTCGAACAATACAAAATTATAAATTACCAGAAATGTCGATTTTCGTGATTTAATTTGCACGAAGATTACCTTTGACTTAAATTGTGTGTTAGATCTTTGATACCTTCATTGCTGACAGTATCATGATATAAATATGTTGAAATCTCTACAGATATGTGTTTTACAGTGATAACATATTTCAAACAGATAAGGAAAATAAAAGTGACATTTTGTTTTAGATTTTTATCAAGAAAATGAAATTTGACTTTTAACATAAGGTTTGCCCTTGACTCATTTCTGATAATATTTTCTTCGATGACATTGTGGGACATATATACATTAAAGCGAATACCGATCAATTAATAATAATGACATAAAATAGTTCTGAACATCTTAAACAATTTTGATCTTTACTTTTGTTATCACGTTTGCCTTTGACTGTTTTGGGAAACAACCTTCGTTGCTGACATAAAGAATTAATATCAATGACTTATAACGACATGATAATTTTGAACAAAGAAATAAAATAACAATGCTAGCTTTAGAATTTTTACCCGAAAATGAAATTTAACCTTTAACATCAGGGCTGATCTAGAATCATGTCTGATGATATCTCCATCATTGACATTGACCCATATATATGAAACTTCATGGAACAACTGTAAATTACTAATAATGACAAAAATACTTTGAAACAATAAAAACTATTACAAAATGGCTATTTTTGCGATTTTTCACACAAATTTGACCTTTAACCTTTGATATAAGCTTTATCAATCACTGTTTTTGAAATTAGATCTGAACTGCTGACATTGCCTTTCAAATATGCATAAGAAAGAATTATTTTCAATGAAAAAATGACAAGATAATTTTTAACGAAGAAAAAAAATGCTGTATTTTGAATTTTTACATATAAATGACCTTTGACCTTAAATGTCAGGTTTGAACTTGACTAATTTTTCATTATCATTTCAACAGTGATATCGTCTGTATAACCCAGATTAAGTATTAAATGATTTTTTCAAGTATGGTGCTAGCAACGATTTTTTTCTATTGTACCTTTAAAAGCTGTTTAATAAGATTTTTGATCTCGGATGTTTTCCTGATAAATGGACTGAAGGTTTTATTGTCCCACTTCACAAAAAAAAATGGTGATGTAAATGAGCCTGGAAATTACAGAGAAATTACTTTATTGAGTACGCTTGGAAAATTATTTATAAAGGTTTTAAACAAACGTTTAAACTTCTGGGCTGAAAATTACAATGTATATATTGAGGCTCAGGCAGGCTTTAGAAAAAATATGAGTACAATTGATAATATTTTCATTTTGCACGGTTTAATTGATCATATGTTGAATACAAATAAAAAACTTTTTATTGCTTTTATTGATTTTACAAAGGCATTCGACTATGTGGTACGTGATGTTATATGGTACAATTTGTTAAAATTAGGAATAAGAGGCAAAATATTGAATATCATTCGATCTATGTACACAAATGTGAAATCGAGAGTCAAGCACATGAATATGATTAGCGAAGAATTTACATGTGTATTAGGGGTTAAACAGGGGGGATGTTTATCTCCCTTCTAGTTCTCAATGTATCTGAATGATATTGAGGAAGATTTTATTTTAAACGGAGTTGATGGTGTAGATGTACGTATATTTAAACTGTTTCTGTTATTGTACGCGTATGATATTGTTATTTTTTCTGAAACGGAAACAGGTTTACAAAAAGGATTAGATTTATTATATAATTATTGTACGAAATGGAGATTAACCGTTAATGTTAATAAAACTAAAATAATGATTTTCAAGAAGGGCAGAGCAAACAGGCGGAATTTAAACTTTGTATTTAATGGAACTGTAGTTGAATTTGTTAGTAAATTTAATTATTTAGGAGTTACTTTCACAACTGGAGGTTTCTTTTACAGCTACTCATGATGCATTATCTGGACAAGCATTAAAAGCATTGTACAAGCTAAAATCTTATTTAGTGAAATTTACTAGTATTAATGTTAGTCACTCTCTTGATTTGTTTGATAAACTAATTGTACCAATACTTAACTATGGTTGTGAAATTTGGGGTTTTAGTGAAGTAAACGTTATTGAAAAAATACATTTGCAATATTGTAAACAGTTACTTAGTGTACGTACTCAAACACAAAACAATTTTATTTATGGGAAATTGGGGCGTACTAGCCTATTAAACAAACGACTGTTGTGTATTTTACGGTATCGGTTTAAAATACTGGAATGTAATAACCTCAGATATGTTAGGAATATATATGATATGTTGTTACGAGATTTAGAACGTTACCCGAATAAGAGTTCGTGGGCAAGAAATGTGAAGACTTCGTTAGAATATTTAGGTTTTTATCATGTTTGGTAATTCCAAGGTGTTGGTGATGTTTCTAGAATTATTTAAAGAAAGATTGTATGAAAATTTTGTATAACGTTGGAATAGTCAGTTAGAAGACTCTACAAGAGCACGCACGTATAGATTATTTTTAGGTTTACATCACCAACCATATCTTGATATTGTTAATATCAGAAAATTTAGAATAGTCCATACACGATTAAGGATCTCTGCGCACCATTTAGCGGTTGAGGCTGGCAGATGGCAAAAACCACAGAAAATTAGTTGTAATGAAAGAAAATGTCAGTTATGTAACGTATTAGAGGATGAATTCCATTTCCTATTTGAATGCCCTCTTTACCATGAAATACGCTTACACTATATGAAGAAATATTACTGGAAAAATCTAAATATACTTAAATTTAAAGAACTGTTTCAGTCTAAAAAGCAATGGATTGTCAAAAATTTAGCCATGTACATATATAAAAGTTTCGAAAAAAGACATGATACGTAATATTGACAATAACCTGTCCTCTCACAAACTGTGTTAACTATATATTGTGTACTGTTTTGTAAATGCTGTACATATTGTATAACGTTGACTTGTCATTGATTGGATTTGTTAATAACATGCATGTAAATATATTTGTATACTGATGGGCATAATGCCTTTGTATGAAATGAAATATATCTATCTATCTATCTATCTATATACTTTAAAATGAATAATGATCAGTTTTACTAGTTGTGACAAAATACCCTAAAACAATAAAGTAAAATCAATGCAAAAATGCTGTTTTTTTTTTTGCGAATTTTCACACAAATTTGACCTTTAACCTTTGATAATAGGTTTGCCTTTGACTGATTTGGATAAGACCTACATTGCTGATCTTGCTTGACATGTATACATTAAAGTAAATTGCTAACATCCAATTATAACAACAAGCTAATTTTGTACAAAATAGTGAGTAAGTATGCTACATTTTCATTTTTTACACAGAAATGACACCTGACCTTTAATACCAGGTTTGACCTTGACTTATTTTCTCTTCCATGACATTGTCTGACATATATACAGTAAAATGAACAACAATCAGTTACTAAAATGACAAAACAAAAACTTTTAAATATTGAAAAATATTACAAAAAGGTGACAGTATTAATATCGACCAGATATTATTATTAAAGAGAAAAGTTAAAGAGCTATTTTTTTTTTCATTCTTTTACTTGAAAGTGACCTTTGACCCTTAATATCACATTTGAACTTGACTTATTTCTGACGATATCTTTATCACTGACATTGTGGGACATATATACATTAAAATAAATCACGAGCAATTACTAATAATGATAAAAATATATGCTATATTGCAGACAGGAAACTATTCATGCATTTTTCACACAAATTTGACCTTTGACCTTTGATATTAGCTTTACCCTGCTGACTTTGCCTGACATACAAACATTACAACGAATTAACTTTAGCGACTAATAATTTTAAGACATATCAAACAGATCGGAAAAAGTAAACGTTCTTTATTCAAATTTTTGCATGAAAATGAACCTTGACTTTCAATTATCAGGGTTGACCTTGACTTTTTGCGATAAGATTTGCATTACTGACTTTGGCTGATATATACACATTACATAAATAAAGATGAGTGACTTATTATAACAAACTATTTTTGAAGAATAAAAATAAATGTCAAATATGCCAATATTTGTTATTTTTACATAAATTTGACCTTTGACCTTGAATATCAAGTTTGACTTTCATTCCTTTTTATGAATTTCTTATTGCTGACATTATTTGACATATATATATTTACTGCCAATCAGATAGTTACTGTAATCAAACAGTGAAAAAAAGTGGTAGATGTAAAATTAACCCTACCCCCTAATATTTTACAAGGGAGTTTTACCTCCCCTATCACAAACATAAGTCAACAAAATATAGATAGGCACGACTTTGACACTTAAGAAATGGGTTTTCATGGATGATATGAAATATTGTTTCCAAAAAAGTATAAAATTATTTTGGCCTCAATTGTTGCAACAAAAGTCCCTGAGCTCTCGGACCATTACATTCACTTTAACAGCTGTATACCTAATCCCAAATTTTACCGTATCATGATAGCTGTAAACTCTATCCTACATTTTGCCACAAAATGGTAGCTGTATCCCCTATTCCACATTTTGCCGCCACATGGTAGCTAAGTTATCTATCCTGTATTTTGCTGCAACATGGTTGCCATCTCTAGACAAACGGTATGATGTAACTATTAACGTTGCATATTTTCATTGGATTTTTTCTTTGTATTACACATGTATTATACACAAACTTAAATTCAAATCAAATACAAAACGAGCCACGGTTGAAAATGTAAGTGTCCATTCTAAAATAAATTTTGCAGAAATCGTTTTTTTTAAAAAGTATTTCCTTGAGGAAAATGCCTTTTTACACTGAAATGTAGCTTATACCCCCTTCACACCTACGATTTTTTCTTACGATTCCTTACGATTTGCCAACTCGTAGGCAGTCGTACGCAATCGTAAATAGCTCGTCGGTAGTGGTAAATAGCTCGGCACTACTCGCAGACGATCGCAAGCAATCGTGAACGTTGAGGTAATATTTTTGACATGTCAAAAATTTCTTACGATCGTCCGCGATTTCAATTATCGGTGAATAGCTCGGAAAGAGCTCGTCAAGAGCTCGTAACAAGTCGTAAGTATCGGAAACAACACGTAAACCACTCGTAAGCGCTCGTAAATGTATCTTAAAGACTTTGTTTTACGATGTGTTTACGAGTTCTTACGATTTCTTTCACGAGGCGGTACGAGGGGTTTACGATTTGTTACGGGCACTTTACGAGTACTTTACGAGTACTTTACGAGTACTTTACGAGAACATACGTATGCTTTACGATTTATGAGAGGTATAAAAGCTGCCGAGTCGAACAGCTCCTTTCACTTGCTGTCAATACGTCAAAGGAGTGAGACCTCAATCATATCTGCAACAATTCCACCTAAAAAGGAGCTAGTCAACAACAAGAAGAGAGCACGCTCGCCTTCGTGCAAATTTAAATTGCAAAAACATGATATTCGTAAATACTCGTATCTAACACGCAACTACTCGTAATAACTCGTAAACAAATCGTAATGTACTCGTAAAGCCTTTGGTGAATCATAATATTCCGTAATTCACTCGCAACAGCTCGTAAATAACTCGTAAATAGCTCGTAAAACGATCGTATTGATCCGTAATTACCCGGTCATAAATGCATCGTAATAACTCGGAATAAATCGCAATTTGATCGTAAACAGCTCTTAAATAGCTCGTAATTGTGGGGAATCGGTGAATTTTTACGATTTTGTGCAATCCGTCACAAATCGTAAGAAAAATCGTAGATGTGAAGGGGGTAATCGTGTCTACACTAAGCTCGGACACTAACTCATACACTTTGTGTCGATAGCGATAAAAAATGCAAGATCACAGATGTAACTAACTACTTAAATGAATAATGAACTGGAACTGTTTATATGAAATATAGCATGCCCTACTTAAAGATTCATTGAAAAAGAGAGAGATGAGGCATATTTCTCACTAGTATAATTTATGTAATTTAAAATACATCAAGGTTTAAGCTCAATTCTATAAAAAAAGATGTACGTTTTTATTGTCAAATCTTATATAAAACTTACCTGGCTAGTCAATCCGTACTTTTAAAAAGAGAATGTTATCCTTGAACGAGATGATGCATTAATGCTCTGATGAATACCGTGAAAGTTCAAAATACACCTTCAATTTAACTACGTCTATTGAAAAATGTAATAATCTTAAACACCACTTTTGGTAAGTATATTATGCGTTTTATGAAAACTACATTTGAACACATGGTTTTCTAATCTCTTTACAGTCATACTTCAGAAAAGGAAACGTGGACATTTCTTCTGAAAATTTATGGAATTTTCGTTTACAATGGAAATTAGGTGTAAAATGTAATTAACATAAAAAACAACGAAATCTTAAGGTATTGCTAAGTTATTGAAATTTAAAACTGTTTAGAAAAAAACAACTAAACAAAACAGAAACGAATATAGGGTATGTCTCTTAATCTGCATCACCAAGAGTAACTTAATAGCTATATCTTACTAGCCGACCTGTTCAGTTTACCTACTACTAATTACTGAATATGTAATTTCATTTTAGTGTGTAAATGTCGTCCGACAGATATCATGATATATCATGAAAGTCATGCAAACGAATGTTTATTGAAATTTAATGCAGATGTTGATATATATAATGTTTGTTTCTGTTTTCAAAATTAAAAACAGTCACACTTGAGATAAAAAGGAACTTAAATGAAAAATTTTGCCACTAAAAGTTCCTTCTATTCTAGGAGATTAAGGAGGGAATTGTGCCTGAAGAATGACAACTTTTTATGAAAAATAAAATGTATCACAAATTGTATGTGATGTACAATTTATATCTTGATTGATCGAGAAAATGTGCCGGAATTTGATAGTCAAAACGACCAGTAAAACAAGGCAATTGACAATGCACAAGTCATTACGGAACCGTCAAGCTCTTCAAGTTGTCCTATCCATTATGTTACAATAATTTACGCACTAGGATAGTGCTTAGACATTACATGACGTAACGTCAGAACGTCAGACATCCATACACTAAATGTGATCAGTTGCATCTGCTCGCATCAGCTTTATGAAATATATATCATGTTGTTACGACTTGAATTGTACGATCATACTGCCGGAAGTATGGTTGCCTTGTTGCGCTCAAACAAATTACCCATACTATATTATATATATTGCGTGCTATATTACAATTTCTGTAAACTTATTTAGTGCAACGTGTTTTCTACATCTGCTCGGGAGAAACGTACTTCTTTATTTGCGTACAAATTGTCAACACAACACATATTCTTGTGATCTGTGGTAATTATAATACTGGCTTAACCCTACTTATTATATCGGTTATAACTTGATTTTAAGCCACAACCACATTGAGATGTAAGATCACTTGTAACAATTTTAATTCTACGACAAAATCGCAAGTAATCGTAGGGAAGCCCCGTCACAAGTCATTTTGTGGTCTTGGATGGTACTGGGCAGCCCAATGACCGAATTTAGTCGCGGGGATTACAAAACTTTCCTGCGATTAAACTGGTCGTAGCTGTGCTTGTTTTACGGTCTTACGCTGGCACGGTTGATAATATGACTCCAGTCCTGGTCACTGACAACCTATGAAGTTTTAGATGATCGTACGACTAGTTTCTCAATGTCTTGCTTCCAGTCGTGTGCTATGCTACAAGTCGCAAGCTAGTCGGGAGTAGGTTTTATTATGTGACTGCTAGGTTGACATTGCAGAGAAAAAACACGACCGGATCAAGTAGGTCCTAGATCGTACGACTAACATGGTCGCTTGTAATCGTAGCTCTAATGTGATTAGGATATTACGTACACTCAATCTGACAAATATTCGCGCCTTAAAGACCGCGTTCAAATTTCGCGCTCAGCAGGATTGAAACCCGCGAATCCAAACAAAGAGCTAGTTCTTATAAACTTTCTTCATTGGACTCAAAGGGAGAAAATATCATTTTATAAATTATAATATTATGCATTTAGTTTTCCAGTGTATTCATAATGTTCATATAGATAAAAATGGTAGTATATTCAAAGAAAGAATGTTCTCCGTGGCAGATACATTATTAAATGTCTGTAGCTTTTCGCTGGTTACAAAGAAGTAATTATATGTTTGTAGTGTCTTTGTTCGCAGTTTCCTTCATAAGATGATTCTGTTCTGCCGGTTCTAAAACCTCTGGTGAAAGTGATGAAAGATCCCCGAAAAATGTATCTGTTACTATGGCTCCTGTTAGCTGAGTGTTCAGATTAACAACACTGCGAGATCGGTCCCTGAAAACATAATGACAGTTGTTTAGAACTCTGATCAGTTCTGTCAGAGATAGATCACGAATATTAACTCCGCTGCATACGTCGTTAAATGCTACCAACCATTTTGTTTTCAGCGAGATTAGCTCTTAAAAACTTTTCGTAACCTGCGCCAGATAAACATACATAATGTGCTCAAAGTTTGACCACTGAGTGTGCTCCCTGGAAACGGGTGATTTATATTTATACTTAGATATAAACCATTCTTAGCGGAGACTAACTGGTTAAGCACAGGTCTGGGTATTCATTTGAACTTCTAAATCGATAAATGTGAAAATCTGTACAAATATGTGTATGTTCAATTGTTTCGAGTCCATTTATACTAGTATCTGACATACACCTATTATTATAGTTATACTTACAGGAAGAACTCTAGAGCGAAGAGCATAGCGGCGGCCTCTCCCGGTATGTTCAGTGCTGTAAGAAGTATGAGCACAGTTACAAGACTCGCACCTGTCACTGAGGGAATTGCTAGAGCTGAAATCCATGTCAGCAATCTGCAAAAGGGTGATCACATTTCTGTAACTCTGATATTTCTTTCAAAGGAAACATCTTGTTATGTGAAGTATATACGGTAAAATAATTAGAAAATCTTTAAATGTGTGCAAAGCCTTAATTTCACAGTGTTCAGAATGGAAGGCCGATGCGCTTAAATACTAATACCAAATTCAAACGGGCAGATTATACATGTCAAATGATAAATATTAACTCTTATACAGTGAATGTCAAATGCACAGTCCTCACTAAAAGAAGTAAAAATATCACTGACACAAGCTTCTTTCTGTATGGTCATGGAATATCTCGTAGACACTGTTCTATTGCAAATATATCATTTAAGTGTTTCCAGAATGAAATACAATGAGATAAAACTTGAGTATTACATACATGATTGAAATAATGTCAGCTGCATTGGCGTCTCGTCCAAGCATTTGAATGATGAAGATGCACGAGGATGAGATGTAGAGGGCGCTACCGGCACGTCCTATAGTAGCTGCCAGTGGGGCCACAAAACGGGAGATCCGGCTGTCAACATGATTCTTGCTCTCAAGGCTGTGAAAACTCTCTGGAAGCGCTATAACACTGAAGTAGTTCGAAATGCTTTCTTTTTTCATGATGTCTCATTCTTGCATTTATATATACATTACATTTTTACAATCATTCTTTTAATAAATATAACTTCAGTGCTTGTTCCACAGAAAGTGTTATAACTGCTTTCTGACACTTAAAATAATGTGGTTGTAATAAGATTAAGCAAAAAAGGCTTTTATATTTTTATCTCCTAACCCCCTATACTAGTATCAGAGAAGACGAGAACTGAGTAACGTGCTATTTTGTGCTATGCAGTTTTAAACAGGAGGGGTTTTAGACAAACACATGAACTCAATGTATATTCCTATCTTTCACAAAACTTTGATACAGCTCGGCAGATAAAACCTGTTAGAAGAACGAGCGTGAGAGCTTGTAGTATATTATCCGGCAAAAACGTTTACAAAGTACATGTAAACAATAGACACTAACCTATTACAAATAATCATCTCTTCCTGTAACAAAAAAGCAGACTTTTTGCTTTGGAGTCAGAGAAAATACATTAAGCAACAAAAAAATGAAAGTGCTAACACATATACCTCCAAAGATCAACCTACATTATATTAGAATGTCGCAAACAATATTCTGGTCCCGTTACAGAAATCAGCAGTAGGCAAATAATACAAAAACAGTATTACTTATGCAAGATGAACACATTTCAAGCAAGAAAAGTCGTCACCGTGACACTTACGTGCTTCCTGTTGCAAATACAATCATAATTGAAGGCATTATCGTTGCGATGAAGCGAAATGGATTGGTCCGTCGCGCGGCGAAGAATATTGCTGGAACAATCATAAAACCCCAGATCACCAGGCCAACCATCACTGTCACAAAGTACAGTCCTAGCTTCCTAAATGTCTCCTCTACATCTGGTGTACTGATGATTACCTTAGCAATGAGGCTCGCAACGCCGACTGGTGTGGCCCTGTTAAATATGTCATTAATGTTGGAAAATCTTGAGGCTCAGCGTATTTGTTTTTATTTTAATTTGTCAGCTTGCCATATTCGTGTTTTAATTATATTTCATTATATTATCCGTTTACATGATACATTACGTACTATTTATATAAGAAATAAAATATCAATATTTACATTCGCCCTATTCTTTTCCATTGATAATAATGACGTTCATTTCGTATGAATAGCAAAATGAAAGGCGCGAAAATAATGACATACCAGATGAGCACTCGAAGTATTTTGATGATGATGTCTGTTGCTGACCGGAAGAAGGAAAGAAACGCCTCTCCGTGTTCCTGCATTGCTGCCGCGGCAACCCCAAATATAGCACTGACTATGATCAAGCCTGTAACGTTTTATTATTAACTGGTATAGATCTTTTAAACATTGATATCAACATAGAAACGTTCTATAATCATGTTGTATTGTTAATCTATGATGCGCTGAAATAAATAACCAGATTCATACTTTAAAGACAGAAATAAACAGAATTCCGGAACCAAATGTTTCTTCTAGCCTGATATTAAAAAGTATACTGGGTGAAAATAAATATATACATTTAGTGTTTACTTACCAAGAATATTCGTTGAACCTGCTGCCCCCAAATACTTCTTGGACAGTTCTTTGACTGTTGTTGTTACATTATGCGTTCCATTGTTGACTACGATTGTCTTGTCTTCAAACTTATACTTCGTTTGTGTCTCGAAGACAGAAAATAATTAAAGCTATTTATACGTCGTATAAAGGAGAAATGCATTTGGCCTGGTGACATTATTGGCTTTCTGCCTTCAATGTTTACTTTCAAAAGTAAGTTTACGGACGTGTATAGTAAAGTATTCTTGGTGTGATTACATATATGTATGCAATTGCTTAGTGGTATGCCATTTCGATCAAAGTAAGGTTGGGGTTGCCATTCTAATTTACAAATTTACAATTACTGTATTACCTAATTTTAAGTCCCAGTATGAGTGTGAATAATTTCATATAGATTCGCAAGTGAAAACTTTGAAAAAACACGTATCGCACAAGCCAGCAATCAATTATGGTAGAACACCAGACCGGAAAGTATCAGTCTGCTTATGTTTTGAAATTGTTCCTTCAAGTCATGGTTTAATTATTCATTTATATTCTGTATTAGTAATGCAGTATTGAATATACATGTTTATACCTGCTGGAAACATGATGCTATCAAATTGTCCGGCACTATATTCCTGAAAAATAAGGTTGCATATCTGATGAATGTAAATGGCATCTATATGTATATCATCATTTTTATATAAAATGATATAATCTGTACATTAAGACCTCCTTTGGGAAATGTGAAAAGTCTTTAGAAATTATAGTGCCATGTTAAGACTAGTTATACAGATGTAACATGAAGAAATCCTAGTGCCGTTTTTGAGACTGGTTATACAGATGTAGTGTTTGTAGGTTAACACGTGCTGTTTAAGACTGGTTATACAGATGTATTTGGAGATACACATGAAGAAATCCTAATTTGGGGCCTCCGTGGCCGAGTGGTTAAGGTCGCTGGCTGTAAATTACTTGCCCCTCACCGATGCGGGTTCAAGCCTTGCTCAGGCTTAGGATTCTTCGTGTGAGGAAGCCATCCAGCTGACTTATAGGAGGCCGGTGGTTCTACCCATTGCAGGTGCCCGCCCATGAAGTAAGTCCGCTAGTGCCTGTTTGGAGGTAAACAGTTATGTTTATAATTCAAAGGTGATCTTCAAGACTAGTTTTAGTGCACTTATAACCGTTTCATTTTAAATTGTGTTTCTCTGAAAGTTTTGCAATTGTTCAGTTGATGGGTCTAAAAAATTGAAATGTATCCTTTCCAACAGTGACACTGCTAAATAATTAGATTGAGCGAAATTCAGAATATTGAAAATAAATAATTGTTCCCCACCTTAAAGGTAGTCTCTTACCTGAGAAGATCAGCAAATATGTCTTCTGTTTCCATGATATCAGTTTCGAATTTTGACAAATCTATCCCTGCCTTAACACCATCACCTGGATATAGTAACACCATTAAGGTAGAACTGCACGCTCGGATCAAATAGCAAATTTACCTTTTTTTTCTATCTTATGGTAAAATAAAATGTATAAGTCCAATAACGGGATTTATTACATCATTTGTAATTATTTCAAGTGTGATACATTATTATAGCTTATCGAAATTATATCTAAGCTGATCTGGGAACGTGGCTTTATTCTATATAATATTTTCGGGTAAATGACGCTATGCTGTCTGATGTTGCATACCATACATCCATACCGAAAATAGTAAATGCACAATTTATCTTCATTAAATTCATTCTTGTCCCTTTATCCAGTGAATTTTGTCCTGCTGGCTTTGATCAACCTCGGTTGTGTCGCTGAATGTTCTGATATGCATTCATAGTTAGAGATTTCTTTCGATATACCTCAAACACACCTTCAACAGGGAAGCTACCGTAATCTAAAGCTACAAAAATGTACCCCGCAAAAAATTAACTGCAGAAGTATATTGAAAATTCTTACCTGGTCTGATAATGAGAGAAAGAACCGTTGCTAAAATGACAGGTAAAAGGTTAGTTATCATGATGTACGCCAACGATATTCCACTCACTTTGCCGTTAGACCTCGGATCCATCTTAGCCGTCCCTGGAGAGAAAGAAACACGTCCTTTAAGCAAATACCTTATTTTTAAGTTAAAAGAATCGGATATTTCTTGAACTCATTTGCGTGATTAACTTACTTTCTGCCCACTGTTATTTGAATGAGCACTGTTGTCTGAATGAGATAACGTTCTTTCCACTGTTGTCTGAATGATATTCTTGATAATAAGACGTTTTACAATTTATTCAGTTACTACAGGAAAATATTTTTATCCAACCAACTTAATATACCCGAACCAAACAGTGAATCTTTCAGAAAAACTTTTCTGAACTCTGGTTCAACAACATTGACCTCTGGTTAAACATTTCAGAATGGCCTCTCTCAGTACATACAAATTGAAACTTCAATTAAACATTTTCAATCCTTATAATATCTAAACTGGATCACCCTATAGTAGCTAGCACCTTTTGAGATTTATTCGTGTCTTATTGATTGATTATTATGCGTTTTGTAGTATATTTTGTATAAATGCATGTAAATGGAAGATTGACTTGTTAAATAAAGGTTTTTAGTTTTGGAGATAGCTGTATTCTAAGAGATATATGTTTTGTGACTGTTACAGTTCTTTTTCAAAAAAGAGATCTGTTTCTTTGTAATGGAAATAGCACTATACGACAACGAGATATCAACAATGACTCATAGCTCATTTTACTATCAAGCTATCTCTTTAAATGATATGTGTGATTAAATCACACATGTAGATGCTAGTACCTCTTAAATAAAGATATATTTCTTAGCAAAAGTCTCTCTCTAACTTAAAGATGTATCTCTTTTTAAAAGTCAAGATACTTTGTTTGCAGCATTACTGTAAAGGCACAACGATTGTAATTTCTGTCAAATAATCTGTACATCGGACGGCTGACGGACGTTTATACGACCTATAGTGTTCGCATTTATGAATACGTGGAGCTCAAATGAGTTTTAAAGTTTAAGCCATTATTTACCAGAAATGACACTGCATATCACAAGCGGCACAATCATCATCTTCAACATTCGAATGTACAATTCCCCAGCCATTCCTGTAAATATAAAAACTGTTTGTTTATTTCATGCTTCGTGCAGAATGATTTCCTTCAAGACATACATTTTCTCTCGATAATTGCACGATATGTAAATGTCAAAATACAACAAACTTATAAAACATGTAGAAGAGGCTATTCCGAAAATAAATTGTTTTAAGCGTTTTTATGGTATTTACTCGTTTGTGCGAACACCATATCATTTTGTAGTGTTTCAAATAGATACCGGTATTCCAACAGTATTTTAATATGATGAAGCGGGTTTGATTTCTCAATACTGGAAATCTTTATGAATGACAAAAGTATATAGTGGTGAAAGAAACATATATAGTGCTGAACTTTCTAGGGCCAAGGATGAGTACTACCAGAACAAGATTGGAGAAGCAGAAGGAAACATCAAAAAGCTTTATGCTGTTACATCAGATTTACTGGGAAGGTCGAAGTATAATCCGCTCCCATTACACACAACTGCAGTATCTTTGGCAAATGACTGCCTACGATACTTTGCCGATAAAATAATCAAACTGAGAAATGATCTTGACAATATGCCAATTGAAACACCCAGCAATGGTAATTTTTCATACTCGAATCCACCTGTGATTATGAATACATTTATTGCGTTCAAACCACTTTCTGAAAATGATATTTTGAAACTTGTGAACTTGATGTGATTCCAACTAAAAAAAATAAAGGAGCATTTTTTCACAACTTGCTCCCGTTGTGACAGAAATTGTAAATCGATCACTGCTATCTGGTGTGTTCCCTGCGGAGTGGAAAAGTGCTGTGATCAAACCTTTGTTGAAGAAGAAAGGTCTCCCACTGGAACTGCATAACTCGTCCGGTGTCACATTTAACATTCCTCTCCAAATTCTTGAAAACGCTGCACTAAACAAAATCAATAAGCATATTGAAGCTAGCAATCTCCTCCCAGCTTTCCAAAGTGCCTATAGAAAATATCACGGGGTTGAAACAGCAATGGTCAAAATGTATAATGATCTTTTGGAAAGCATAGATAAAAATCAAGTAACAATCGTAGTCATGATCGACTTGAGAGCAGTGTTCGATACCATTAATATCCCAGTACTGATTCAAATCCTTCAAGATGAATTTGGTATTCAGGGCACTCCCTTGAAATGGATCGAATCTTATCTCACGAACAGAACAATGAAAGTCTTAGTCGAACAGTCAGCATCTAGCATCTAGCACTGAGCCACTGAGGTCCGGTGTTCCGCAGAGTTCTTGTGCCGGACCTGTGATCTTTACCCTGTATATATCGGCTCTCAACCGAGTGGTGCAGAAATATCCAGCCGATCTCTATGGATAATGACCATGACCATGACCAATACACTCAAACTTGACCATCACATCTAGAAAAAGTGTCATATAGCTCATGTGCAGTTACGAAATCTTAGAGCTATACGTAAAAAATCTCACACAAAAGTCAACTGAATCATTAGTGTATGGATTGGTTCATTCCCACCGGTTTATTTACCGAAATTCCAGCCTACCAAATCAACAAACTAAAGCGAGTCCAAAATAATGCTGCTAGAGTAGTCATGAATGCTTCCTATGAACAACCAAGTGTTAAACTTCTGAAAGAATTACACTGCTAGAGTCATGTTTAAAGTCCTAGTAATATTAGTCTTCCGTGTCATCAATGGTAAAGGTGGACGGATAGCTCAGTGGTTTACACACTGGCCTTCCAATCCTGAGGTCGGGGGTTCGATCCCCGGCAGCTACTCGGGAATTTTCAGAAACGCTTTTCAGTGTTTCCCACCCAACTAGAGGTGTACTTGTCAGGAACCCAAGCAATCCTTGCGTGTATCAGTGCTATATACTGGGCACGTTAAAGAACCAGGCTGTCTATTCGCAACGAGCTAGGCTAAGTTAGCCGGACAAGCCTGTATCTGATTTCTGATCTCTCTGTCGTGGGGGCTTTGTCTCACTCTGTCCCTCTGGTCAGATCGCTCTGTGTCTGTACTAGTAGAGGATGAATTATGCGCCCTGTGTGGCTGCATTTGAACTATGTAAAGCGCCTTTGAACGTGAAATTGGTCATGAAAAGGGCGCTATATAAATCTGGTATAATAATAATAATAATAATAATAATAATAATAATACAGCTCCAGTATATCTGAAGGAAATGTTCGTACCTACTCGACAAAGGGACCGACTGCGATCACAACTCACTGTGCATACTGTTTGTTTGAAAAGTTTATGGATATTTCGCTGCTAGTGCAGCTGCTGCCTGATTCATCATTTTTATATTAAAATTCAGAAAATATAGAAAAAAGGTAGGCCTATTCTTTGTTTACATAACCAGGAAAGTTATTTTCTGGAGACAATAGATAAATAAATCAATGGCAAAGCATAGGCCTAAAGAAAAACTCTTTGTCAATTCTGTTAGAAGATAGGCCCTACCTACACGGTAGTGTTATAAATCATCATTAAAATTCAAAACTTGCAGACATTTTACATCAAATGGGAGTAACTGGGCTAATTTTAATACACATGTATGCTCAAACACTTAAATGTTTATAACTTAACAGGAACCTAGATTCTACAGTAAGAACTTCAATAAGAATATCGAACATACAATAAGAATAACGACATATAGTATACAATAACAATAGTAACACTTAGAATATGAATGACACGACGTTGAATAACAATATCAAAGATACAATAAGAATAACGAAATATAGAATATTCTAACACGATCCGATTCATTTCCTATTAAACAAAGAAGGCAGAAAACAGAGAATTATTATACAACAAATCACTGTTCTGACGTCACAATTATTACGTCATGGCGTCAAGCGGCATAGCGGCGGGCTGGAAAAGAAACCGATTGAAAACGGGCAAATATTTAATGAATGTCGTCAAGGATGTAGACCTACTTAAAAATCCTTGTTAACGTGTTAGAATCGAAATAACAATAATGACGTTTACCATAAGAATATCGAACATACAATATAGAAATAAGAATTATGACATATACAGTATTCTAACACGATCCGATTCATTTTTCTATTAAACAAAGAAGGCAGAAAACAGTGAATTATTATACATTCTAACATGGCTCGATTTGATTTCCAGTTAAATAAAGAATAAAATCAAGCTCTATATATTCTGCGATAAACAACGGTTGACGCGCGGACAGGTATGAGAGCATTATGACGTCAATTATGACGTCATATTGCCGCATGACGTCCGATATATTACTCCTCGTGTAAACGAAGTCCAGTATAATATCTATTAAAACATCTTTTTTTTATAATTTATTTTTTCTCTTTTATGACATACATCATACAAACACGTTACACTTGTTTTGTACAATTCTGCAGACCTACTAAATAATAATAAAACAGAAATAATATCTTTGAGATACATAAAACAATTGCAATTATTTCCCCTTCAGTTTTGTTTATAAAATCGTTTTGTATGTCAAAAAAAGATAAATAAATGTATCCACTTTGCATGATAAGACGCTTAATTTGAGAAGAAAGTTAACACTGTATAAAATAAAAGTAGAGAAAAAAAGGTATAGAGTATACCCATGTGCGCTTTTGATTACCTTTGAAATAGATTATTTCAAATCTTTTTTTTTCATGTGTCTCAGTGATGTACGTGGTAAGGATGCATATTAAAGATTCAAGAAAGACCATTTCTTTAAATGATAATCAATTTTGTTTTGCATTATTGCTATTTCTTTTTCTAAACAAATTTTGATATGTAAATAGGATAAAAACTGATTGAATACGGGAACCTTTTGTCTATTTTTCATTTGAAAAATAAAATATTTCATCAAAAAAATCATGAAATTTATGGTATTGCTTTTTAACCCCGTTTGCACAGTGCCAAAACTTATACATTCTAGATTGAACAGGCACGATATTCCCTTTTCTGCAAGAAAGTTACTTAGTCTATTCCACAAAATTTGAACATGATTACATTCCCAAAATAGATGTTCTATATTTTCCACCTGCATGTTACAAAAATCACATAAGTTTGTTCTAGACAATTTCATTTTGTACAAGTATTTATTTGTTGGAACTATTCGCATTAAAAATTTATACTGGAAGTTTCTAATTTTTGTGTCTATCGTAGCTTTAAAAATTTGTCCATAAATTTTATTCCATTTTATGTTATTGTTTTCAACAGTAGATCCCCATTTCTTTTCTGATTTTATTTCTGGTTTATGTTTTACATTTAATTGTTTGGTGTATAGTAATTTGTTTGGTGCTTTTGCTGCTTGAATTTTATTAAGCAGCTTGTCTGTAGTATTGTAAATAATATTTTCTTTTTTAAGTGATTCTTTTACATCCGGCTTAATGCTGGTGATAATTTGATAATATTTTAGGAATTCATTATCTTCTAGACTGTATAAATACTTGAATTGTTCAAAAGAGTAAAAATCTTTTTTTCCTGTAATCAAATAAGTGTTCTAAATATTTTATTCCTTTTTCATACCATTCTTTGTAATACAACGTTTTATTCCCATTCCTTATGTCAGAGTTGTTCCAGATTATCTGTTTTCCACTTATGTCATTTAATTCAACCTTCTTAATGGTATGCCATGCAATAAGAACATCTTTGAGAAATGTGTTGTTTTTACATATGTTTTCAATGTCTTTATCATTTAAATTACATTCAAATACTAACTTTCCCCCTTCTGGTTTTAGAATTGTATTATAGAAAGTACCCCAAATTACACTTTCACTGTTACACATAAATCGTTTTATCCAACAGGCTTTTATCGAGTTCAAAAAACATTTGATATTTATCATTTTTAGTCCTCCTTTCTCGTAATCAAGTTGTAGCACATCTCTTTTTCTATTAAAACATATCAATGAGCATGTCAGAATGAAAACAATCAAGGCCTTCTTGTTAATTACCACGGTTCATCGTTCAGATGCTTCAGTATTTAACCACTCGGGCTAACACCCTCGTAGTTCAATTCCTACGCATCTGAACTCTGAACCGTGGTAAATCAGACGATAAACAACTCGAAGGCATTGATTATTTGTTCAACAAATCACTGCGCCCTCGTGATATAATTCCTTCGCATCTGAACTCCAAACAATGATTTATTCAACGACAAATCACTGGGTGAGATATATTATTTCTTAAACAATGGTAAGACTTAGAATATGAATGACACGACATTGAAAAACAATATCAAAAATACAATAACAATAACGAAACATAGAATAACAATAATGACTTTTAGGCTACCATAAGAATATCGAACATACCATAAGAATAACGACATATAGGCCTACAATAACAATAGCAAATTTTAGAATATGAAAGACACGACATTGAAAACAATAACAAACATACAATAATAATAACATACATATATAGTTTAGCAACGTTTATGGCATGTCAAACAGGCCAGTTCGGTGCTCTAAACCACAGACACTTGAGGGTCAGCACCCCTCCCCCTCCCACGCTGTCCCTGACAACCCTCAGTCAATGTATTTCCGTTTTTTTAAAACAAACTGAGCACATGTCTCGATCATCCAACGACTTCTGTTACCATATCAACATGTTTAAAAAATTCCCATATTCTATCAATGCTCAATATTTCTGAGCATTGATAGTATATGGGAGATTTTTAAAACAGCAGTTGTTGTATGATCGAGACATGTGCTCAGTTTGATTTAAGGGGACGCATACTTTGAAATTAGAAAAAAGTGGGTGGGGTATGATAAAATTTACCTGCAAAAAAGTACAAGGTTTTGGTACATGAAATGGATACTGTTTCAACTGTTATAAGTACATAAAAGATTGCTCACTAAAATAAAAATGAGAAAACTGAAACAAGAAAGTTATTGTTGAATTACATAAGACTTATTGTGTACATTCAAAGTCAACAATTAAGACTTTTTGGTGCGAAAATAATAGTGCTTCACCCTGTCCAAACATTTATCAATGTCCTACAGATTCTAATTTAAAGAAAGAATGTGAAATATGGTCACTGTCTTGCTTTTCATTTCGCATATGATAAGCTAAAACACATTATTTAGTTTGTTTACAAAGTAGTGCATAAGAAAAGATACGGTGGTCAAGGAATGCCACATTCCAAAACTAAAAGAGTATATTCCCCTTAATACATTAAACATTTATCTTACAGAAGTCTAGTGGCTTACAATAAGGGCCTAGAAATGTTGCCATTATTAATTTTTAACTTGGTATTCATGAACTACAATGCACTTAAATATCAAAACACATTCAACAAACTTTTGAAAATGTATTGTCTTAAAAATCCCTAAAATAAGGTATGAAATTTGGTTGAGAGGTCCAATCAATGTGTATATGTGCAAAAGTAACATTCTAATCTTGTTCACAAAAGTTACATATACACAGCAGGCATGTCAATGATCAAAACTGGACGAATATACAGTTATCCCCACTTTAATGTCGATTTATAATTTGTCCTTGAATTCTCCACCATACTTTTCATAATTCTGTTTGCACGAGTTGCACGAGAATGCTGTTATTCACGTAAAAAATGGGGTCAAATAAGTTGTAAATGCAATATCATCTAAACGTAATTAATGGATTATGCAGTTCAAGATAAACTTTATCTCATAACGTAACGAACATGCATAATGTTGTAACAACAACTTTACTTACACTGATTTAAGTAGCAGTCGGTTTATAAGTGACTTTATTGATTCATTTTGTGTTTTGTTATTGTTGTCAAAAAGTATAACGGAAGTGCCTCACAACTGAAGCGGAAACCAGTTTGATGCGCAAAGTAGTCCAATGTAAGTAATATTTTTTTGACAAATGTCCACAGAAATTAATAATTTTCTAATATTAAAGACGAATATCTGAATATGATTCATTATTTCATAAGAAATTATAATCATCGACATGTTTTTTTTAAAAATCGTACACGTGCTGACACCTAAGTTGTCTCCCGTTGTTTATTAGAATTACCTTTCGTCCGGCGCAGTAATACATTTGCAGTGAATCGCCGAGAAGTCGTGGGAAAATTAAAAACCATGTAAATAAACTAAAATTAACCACCTTTTCAAGATGAATTTCAAGTGATCGCCATTATGCATTTAACCCGCCTGACCTGTGTAGCATCTTAGATATCTGTTCTAAGGTATTCATTGTGTGGAATGTCATGTTATGCCCTTGCAATGCTAATCCCACTCTGATTTTTTTTGTTTACATTTTTATCAATGAGAAATATGGCGTCCATCCCGAGCTGAAATGACGTGGCGTTAAATTTTTACATGTTTAAGCAAACCTGGTGTGTTAGAAAGAAAATCTCATCCCTTCAACATTATTTGGAACACTGTTATTGTAAAAAACCTGTTTTTTCCTTATACAAAAGCTTAATATTTTGTGTTGAATGTACTTTCACAAAGACCTCTGTTTTCCTATTACATTCATAGTACCACATCCTTATCCACAAAATACTGAATATTACAGGTGTCCATCAGTATTATATCAGTTTAGGAATATGTTTTTTTATTTTCCCACCATCGATTTCTTGAAAATGCACCCCTTCCGCATTTCTGTATGAACTGTGAATGTAGCAATATGCGTCCCCTTAAAAGGCGAAAAAATATATTGGCTGAAGGTTGGCAGGGGCGGACTGGGAGGGGGGACAGGTTCTGACCCCCCAAGTGTCTGTGCTCTAAACTACTAAAGATCTGCAGCACTATACATGTATATCACGCGCAGGAAGAAAGTCAGTTCGAAAACGAATTCATGTCAGTTTTTTCGCTTTTTTATGACAGAGATTTTTTTCAAAAAAGAAGTCCTCAGGTATGAAACACGATGGCCTTTCTAGATTAACGACCTTTCGGATGGAAACTACGCGCGTAGCAGTTTCCATGTTTTTATTGATGGATTTAGAATAAACACCAACTATATTTGAAATATAATACTTTTTTCTGAATCTGCATTAGCGTTTGCTTTAAATCAACCACAACGATACACTCTGTGTATTTTTGTACTATTTCAAACAATGAATTTCATTTAATATGCAATATAGTATAGAATAGAATAGTTTTATTATGCAATAAACCTGACAAGATTCATGAGCATAGCATCATATACAATTAATAATCTAAAACATGGTATGGCAAGATGACAAAAAGTACAACTTAAATTACATGTTTCACTGTCTAAATAAATTGTTAAAAGGGGAGAGACAGCATGTATTAGATCAAATAGTGTTTGGAATAGTTGTTTTAACATAAGTTAGTGTTAATATGTATTTATATTGTACAAAAATAGAAAGCTGAAAATTAAGACGACAGCTATATGTATATCACAAGTGTACGTCTACATACCTTTAGACCCTATTTGTATTATTTCTTATTTCAAAAGCTTTGTATATATATAAGTGGATAAATTACGAACATCAGTGATATTATCACTTTTAAGTAACTGTAAAAACTTAAAAAAGCTAGGATGGCACCAGAAATAATTTCTAATATACTGTTTTCCTGGCATTCTATAACGAAATGATATTCTTCCTCGAGTGCATTACACCTTGTACATTTACGGTCGTCATAAGGGATACTTTCTGGTTTTCTCCATCTGCCTGTTTCCACTGCAAGTCTATGAGAGGCTAGTCTTAATCTAGACAGTGCAAACCGAAATTTTTTTATAGTTACAATATTCAGATATTCATTAAATTTGAAGTCAAATATATTTCTATAAAATATAGCTCTACTCGATTCATGTAAACTTGTTCTTAAGTCTTGTACGTATATGTCCTTAATACGTTGTTTCAACTGACGCAGAAATATGTTGACATCCCCTACTCCCTGTGAAAGCCAGACAACATAATCACCTAACCTTGATAATATATGTTTAACCTGTGAAACCTAATTTATTTTCTCTGGATTTAACTCGACATAACTTTTTAAACAATTATAGACCTGTTTAGTATACTTGTCTTCATTAGAGTTACAGATTTTCAACCAGTATTTTATGATGTTTAAATTTCTGCCATTTTGGAGATTCATTCTACCCGTATCTCCATAAAGGAAAGAGTTCTGGGTTGTGACTTTAACACCAAGTAACCTTTTACAAAAACCTAAGTGTATACGTTCAACTTGTGACCCTTTGTTGAATCCCCATACTTCAGAAGCATAATTAAGTATTGGTAATATGAGTTTGTCAAAAAGATCAAGAGTATGCTTAGGTTGTAAGTCTGTAAATTTATATAAGTATTTATTCATTTTAAAAATGGCTTTTAGTGCTTGGCCTGCTAGCATCTTATCTGTCTCATTAAATGACCCGTATGAGCTAAATAACACTCCTAAATACTTAAATTTGCTTACAATTTCCAATTCTTTATTTTTGTATATAAGTCTTATATTTCTGCTAAGTCTACCCCCTTTTCTAAAAACCATGATTTTTGTTTTCTTTGCATTCGCTGTTAACTTCCATCTATCACAATACTCAGCTAAAACATCTAAAGACTTTTGTAACCCTTCCGCGCTTTTGGAAAATAGAACGATATCATCTGCGTATAGAAGTAAACAAATCTTTATAGTTCCGATGTCAATGCCTTCAATGCCTTTTAATAAAAATACTTCCTCAATATCATTAAGGTACATGCTAAACAGGAAAGGGGACAGGCTCTCACCCTATCTGACCCCTAATGTACATACAAAACTTTCGCTTAATGAGCCAAAACTCTTGACCTTTGACTTAACGTTGTTGTACATAGATTTTATAACTTTCAATATATTTCCCCTCACACCGTATTTTATTAGTTTATACCATAAGATATCCCTTACAACAAAATCAAATGCCTTCTGGAAGTCTACAAAAGCACAAAAAAGTTTATCGCCCTTATTAATACACAGACTTATTAAAGAATTTAGTATAAATATATTACCAATCGTGCCCATCCCTTTTCGAAAACCAGCTTGAGCCTCAGTATAAACAAAATATTTCTCAGCCCAGCAACTCAACCTTTCATTTAAAATACGTGTGAATAATTTTCCTAAAGTGCTAAGTAGTGTAATGCCTCTGTAATTTGCAGGATCATTTTCGTCACCCCCTTTGGAATTGGAATTATAAACCCTTCAGACCATTTTTCTGGAAAATAACCAATGTTCAAACAGGTATTAAATAATTTATGAAAGTAATGTATTAAAGCATCCGCCCCATGTATGAAAAATTCATTCAGAAATAAGTCCGGGCCTCCACTTGTATTTGGGCGTAATTGTTTGATAGCTTTGCGTATTTCATACATAGTGATTTCCGAATCTAGCTCCGCGAACATAACCTGCATTTCCCCATCTAGAAAGCGCTCGTTGAAGTACAAAATATCTTCATCTGCCTGGAAAAAAGATCTTCGGGATTATTAATTGACTTAAAATATACAGCAAAACTGTCCATACTAATGTTTGGTTTTGAAACACTTTTTGTACACTATTTTAACAGTTTCCAATATGACTTTGCATTTGATATTCTAGCTTCTATGAGTTTATTTGTATTTTGTTTACGATCATTAAATTTTTTCTGTCTGATGACTTTTTTATATTGTGATCTAGATTTAATAAGATTTACTCGATTACTCTCTGTTTTATTTAATCTAAACTTATTCAAATCAAAATAGAACTGTCCTCTCTTTAATGCACACTCGTTGTCAAACCAGGGTTTATGTTCTACATAATTGGAATTATCTGATGATTTCTGTATATTATATTTAGTTTCTTTTCTAAATAATGGTGAACAAACGTCGTACATAATATTAGAAAACTGTAATATATTACTGTCAATATCTGATGTACTGTTCGTATTATTCATACCACCAGTTAACACATCAAGTGATGATTTAAATTTATTTGCATTTAATTTATTCTTATACTCATTTACTTTACTACCATCCCCTCCCATATACACGCGTGCCTGTGTCAATATTCACTTATAATGCAAGGTATGTAATACCAATACTATACATTTCACTTTTGGCTGTTGCATATTCTACGTCTTGGAAATTTTAATGCATTTATGAATACGTTCTCCGTCATGTGACGTTGTTAGTGTAAAAAAATAGTTCTAGTGTATAAGTATAAACGTGGTCAAATGGTCGGTACTTAAATGACTTATTTCCAACGGTTGAAGGAAATGCATGTTGTTGTTGTTTTTTTTTCAAGAAATAACAATTTTTTTTTTTTTTATTTATTTGTCACAATATATTTTACATTACATTTCAATAATATACAAATATCTTGTACTATTTTTAACATGTACATATAGTAGTTGTTGGCCATTTTAAGGAACGTAATGGTTAAAAATAACAACAATAAGGGGAAAAAAAGAGAAAAGTAAGAAGACTACCGTGGTATGTAGATTTTGTTGTTTAAAGTAAAGGGAGGAAACATTTCCAATCGTTATTGAAATTATCAAGACTATCGTTACGGAGGAACGCTGTATATTTTTCTAGGTTTAATCTATTTATCAGCTTTTGTTTAAAATTAGTTATTTCTGGTACTGTTTTCTTTATTTTACATTTGTATATAAAGTATTTTGAGAGCATGAGGATATATGAGATGACCTTGTTTTTTGAGTGAAAGAATGTCAGGAACTTATTCTGTTGTACCTGAATATCACAATCGTTCAACCATTTGAAAATTTAGTTCCAAAATTTCTGAATCTTTGTACAGTTCCAGAACAAGTGTTACATACTTTCAACTTCCATATTACAAAAGTCACACAGGCTCGATTCTGTTAAGTTGCATTTAAATATCGGCGTGAAGTTGGCAGTGCAGCAGTAGCAGCAGTAGGAGCAGTTAACTGCTGCTACTGCCAGCAGTTACAGCAGTTAACTGCTCATACTGCCAGCAGTTACAGCAGTTAACTGTTCCTACTGCTAGCAGTTACAGCAGTTCATTGCGTGTCGCAGTTATCTACCAGCAGTTACAGCAATTGATCGTGTGTACTTACACCAGTTAACTGCTACCACTGCCAGCAGTTACAACAATTAATAGAGCTGTATTACCTGTTATGACGAGAATGGCATAAGGTATTTATTTTATCAGTGTCCTACATATAATACTGCCAGCAGTTAAATTGTGTATCTAAAATCAGTTTTACCAGTTTCCTTCAGATGTATATTAGGCCTTCAGACCTACTCTTCCCGCTTATACATTTGTCCGTATCGTTTAAAGATCATTGAAGCGCTCTTAATCTATTTATATCTTCAAACTTGTAAACCAAGTCTCGTGCGAATCCGGATATTCACTTTTTGTTACAAAATTACTCAATGGTAATTTCTTCTACGAGCATTGCCAAAGACTTGTTATGTTCTGTTGCTAAGTGTTATGTCCAATGATTTTACATCTGTGCTTCTTTCACGATAATGAGGCGGGAAAAGTGCCGAGTCGAGATTCGAACACACCTCAGCCCGTTACAGATGTTATCGCCAGCAAGTAAATGATGTTTCTACGACCACATTTTCATTTCTTTGGGTATGTCACTGCCAGAAGTTACATATTGTCACTTACTGCAGTTTGTGGAGTTTTCTATATGGTATTGAAAGCTGTTGAAATACGAATTTTTGAGGATTTTGTTGTTATATTTCCTTTAGCAGTTAAATGACGATATTTGGTATCAGTGTCAGATAAATGTTACTGTCAACAGCTACATCATGTTTCTACGATACGCTTCATACAGTTTCCTGTATATGTTACTACAGGTAGTTAAATGATGCCAGCAATAAAATAATATTACTAAGAGCAGTATCGTCACCTTTCTTACCATTTTACTGCAAGCAGTTAAATTGTTTATGAGAACGTTTACCAGTCTCCTATATCTCCAATTTTAAATATAACTTAGAACAATTTACCACTTTCATATATGTTAATGATTTATGAGAGCAGTTTACCAGTTTATTTTTATACCTGTTATTGCTAGCAATTTAACTGGTTTATACGAGCAGTTTAAAATTCACCTATACATTTTGTAATACCAGCATTTAAATGGTTTACAAGTCTCATTTATGTTTCTGTCAGCAGTTTAGCGGTGTATGAGAGCAGGTTACTAGTACCAGACTCCTGTCACTACCAACAGTGAAATGACAAATGAAAGCAGTTTTCGAGTTTTCTGTGTGTCAGCATTCAAATAACAACATTTTATCAGACCAGTATACTAGTTTTATACATGTAACTACCAGAGGTGAAATGTTTATTGAAAGCGATCAAGTTATCAAGCTCCTGTTACTGCTAGAAGTAAAATGGTTAATGACAGCAATTAACAAGGATCCTGTTACAGAAAACGAGAGCATTAAACAGTTTCGTATAAATGTCTTGAAAGAAAGCTTCAACCCAGAGTTCCCCAAAACAAGACTTTCCCCGGCAAAAACCGACCGACCTCGACCCGGGTTTCTCCCAAACAAGAGTTTTCCCGGAATGGCGGCCACCCGTGCCTGGTGGGGGACAATCCTCTCTACAATGGCCACCCGGTCCGATCCAAAAGTCAAGGTCTGGGGCGGAGCTGGGGGCGCCCAAACTGAAAAAAATGAAAAATTCCGAAAATGACCTAAAACCAACTTTGAGACCCGGTCGCGAGTAAACAAGAGTTTTCCCGGAATAGCCACTATGCTGCCCCCATAGACCGTCACCCTCTACAACGGCCACCCGGTCTCAACCCGACTCAAGAACCCATAGGGACCTCCTATTAACTGCTGGAACGATTTCAGGCCACCCCGGACCCACCCCCGCCTCACACCTCGACCCGGGTTTCTCCCAAACAAGAGTTTTCCCGGAATGGCGGCCACCCGTGCCTGATGGGGGACAACCCTCTCTACAATGGCCACCCGGTCCGATCCAAAAGTCAAGGTCTGGGGCGCAGTAGCAGCACTTCATTTTCACTTATAGTAGTACTAACATTTAACTGTTGTTACTGATGGCAGTAGCAGCAGTTAACTGATGTAACTGCTGGCAGTAGCAGCAGTAGCAGTTAACTGCTGCTACTGCTGGCAGTAGGAACAGTTAACTGCTGCTACTGCTGCTACTGCTGTACTGCCAACTTCACGACGATCATTTAAATAAAAATTTGTTTGTTGCAATATTTCTGTGGAGAAAATTAAAATGGAAGTTTTGTAAACTGTTATCTTTGCAACAAGTAATAGAATTTTTGAATATATCTTTCCAACAGAACTGATTTTCCAGAAAGAATAATTCCCATTTAATTTGAGATTTTGTTTTTTTCCTTTGAGAGTTTTTTGTTTTTTTGAATTTTAGTTAGGTTTTTATTCAAGTAACATGATTTTGTTGTTTCTAATAATCTATATAAGTTTATTTCATCTGTTGTATCGTTTATATCAATTGTTCCTAATTTCATTTTCCATTCTTTTGGAATTAATGCAATTAATCTATGATAGTTTAAAAATTCTGAGTTAGGTATATGATATTCGTTTTTTAGTATATCAAATGTTTTGAACTGTTTAGTTTCCGCGTCGTAGATATCTTTAATATAAATTATGTTTTCCTTTATCCATAAAGGGAAATTTATTATTGATTTATTATTTTTAATAAGCGAATTATTCCAAATTATTTGCATTGTTATGTTTTGTGGATTTTTGTTGAAATTTATTTTACTCCATGAAATGAGTATATCTTTTAAGAATGTATTTTCCAATTTTAATTTTAAATTATCTTTTTCATTTAAGTTACATTTAAATAGATTCATCTCAGATACTTTTTCCAATCTCTTGTTTGTTATTTCTTTCCACTTTCCATTATTGGAATTGTTTTTTATCCTTTTTATCCAGCTAGCTTTGATAGAATTCAAATATATTGGAATGTCTACCATGTTTATACCTCCACAGTCATAATCCTGTATTAAGATATCTCTTTTGATTTTATCTCTTTTGGAATTCCAAATAAATTCATAACTATTCTGTGTCAGTACTTTGATTATTTTTTCAGAAGGGTTTGGAAGTACTGAAAATAGGCATGTTAATTTGGGAAGGATTAATGATTTTAGTATCGAAACATTTCCTATTGTTGTTAAACGCTTTGATTTCCATTTCCGTATATAAAAAAAAAAAAAAAAAAAAAAGAAATAACAATTATGAAATACTACACAGACGACTAGAAATATATTCTTAATCATTGCTACCGTCTGCAACTTAACGCGTTAATAAAGCAAATTTCAAAATTAAATCTAAACTGAAACAGATCTACCAGCCATTATTCTTTAGTGGAAACTGAACCACGTATACGCATAAATTTAAACGCAGATCTAAAAGTGTATGTATGTCTGTAACTAAAAAACATTTACTAGAAAATTCATCCTGCGAATGTGGATACTTTAATGAAAATGCCTAACATTGCATCTATATTAACTATATAAACCCTTATCATGCTGAACGATTGATTCTGCCCTTGCGACCAGCGCAGATCATGATCAGCCTGCACATCCGTGCTGTCTGATCATGATCTGCACTGTTCGCCATTCAGTCAGTAACTTTTTGGTGTGCACCCCTTTTAACAGCTAATGGTACTGTCCAAATTGAAAGACGGACAAGTTCGTTATAGAAATAATAAATAGGGTAAGGGTTAATTGAGAGTGAAAGCCTTACCTATCCACATTATCCCACTTGCCGACGCCTGTTGTATTGCAAATCCAATCACAAATCCAATTCCGACGCCGACAAGAGTAAGTATAACTAACAAATTCTGTCGAAACAAACCGACACATTTTCTACATTTCCCAGCCATTATATATATTTTTAACGATAAAAGAATTGAGCGCGTTGCTGAAGAAATGGGGCAAATATTATAAACAGGTGAACCACTTGTAAACGTGTAACGTATACATACAGCATCTATGTGACTGGTTATTTGATATCGTGGATGTAAAAAACGCACTCTATATAAATTATGTACATTGGATACGCATTTTTACAGAAATTTTAGAAAGTGTTAAATGTTCCTATAATCATGTTCGACTTAGTTATAAGCTACTATGATCTAATGATTGAACACTACACCAATTTCATGCTGGTCCTACCGTTTTGAAACTATTTTCGTTTTTCAGAAAATACTTTGGATATATAGATCTAGATAGTCGGAGTCGGCAGTCTGTTACGGTTATTAATTTATTAATTTATTAATAAGACAGTGAAAATTGTCAGTAGTTCATAAAAAATTTAAAGTACAAAAATGAAGTAGCTAGGTATCATTTTTCAGTTACTGAAATACTAAGTATCTTTGACAGACGTGAACTTAAGTACTTTTAATAATATAAGACTTATATTATATAACACAAATTATTTATATCAAATTATTTATATCTTTACTACACATGTATTATTAAACTATTGTATTTTGGTCTTGCTTCTATCTAATCATTAATATTTAGATGTGTCTAGACATGCTTGACCCTGTTTACAGTTAAAAATACACTTTAGTTGTATTTAATATTCTATAATACATGAGCCTATAACACTTTATGTGTACAAAATAAAAACAATACGTAATATTAACTGTCCAACCGATCAAATGTTTATGTGTATCCACAGAAAACGCAAAATTAATACTGATGATTGTTCATTTTCGAGGAACAATTTAGAACTGAAGAATCTCTTCCACTTTCTTGTTACTAGCGTGTTAATGTCACTTTAGAATTGTTTGGATTTTTTTTTCGTAACTTCACATTCGTTTGCTGCCTTCTATCACCCGTTCCCTCCTCTCCCCGGCTGCTTTTCAGCTGCCTGTAGCAAAAGGCTATTGTCGTTACGTTGTCTGTAATACTGTAAGTGGTTCTGATAGGAGGGACATACCTGGATGATTTTGAACTGTGTTGGGTATGTCATAGGGTGAAATTTTGGTTGTGTTATTTCATTTCCTGTGTTTTTGTCCAGACTGATGGAGAGGGGGTTTCAATCTCCGGCGGTTGCGGATTGTGGCCTCCGCAATTAAATGGCATATTGGCATAGGCTCGCCATTTGAAACAAAAGATCACAGAGTGATCTTGGCGCCCACCATTGAACCATTTTTGATTGTTCCAAATTTAAAGACTAGCTCAAGGTCAAATTTCATTTCAGTACACATCACAGTGCATGTGGTCCATGCATGTGGTCCAAATTTGAAAGCTGTAGCTTGAGAAATGTGAAAGTAGGTCACGAGATCAATTTCAAGGTCAAAGTTCATTTCGGTATACAAAACTATGCATGTGCTTCAAATTTGAAGCCTGTAGCTTTAGAAATGTGAAAGAAGGTCACTAGGTCAATCTCAAGACCAAAATTCATTTCGGTACACAAAACTATGCATGTGGTCCAAATTTGAAGGCTGTAACTTGAGAAATGTGAAAGTAGGTCACTAGGTCAAAATCATGGTCAAAGCGTTTTTCAGTGCACAAAACTATGCATGTGGCCCAAATTTGAAGGTTGTAGCTTGAGAAATGTGAAAGTAGGTCACTAGGTCAAAATCAAGGTCAAAGTTTTTTCGGTACACAAAACTATGCATGTGGTCCAAATTTGAAGGCTGTAGCTTGATAAAAGTGAAAGTAGGTCACTATGTCAAAATCAAGGTCAAATTTCATTTCGGAACATAAAACTATGTATTTGGTCCAAATTTGAAGCCTGTACCTTCAAAAATGTGAAAGTAGGTCACTAGGTCAATGTCAAAGTCAACGTTTTTTTTTTGGTGCACAAAACTATGCACGTGGTCCAAATTTGAAGGCTGTAGCTACAGAAATGTGAAAGTAGGTCACTAGGTCAAAATCAAGGTCAACTCATGTCAATGTTCATCTTGCCACTCAAAACTATACATGTGGTCCAAATTTGAATGTTGTAGGTTACTGCCAAGAAGATTTTAAAAGCTTTTCCCTATATAAGTCTATATGAACCCTGTGACCCCCGCCCCCCGGGGGCGGGGCCATATTTGACCCTACGGGGATAATTTGAACAAACTTGGTAGAGAACCACTAGATAATGCTACATAACAAATATCAAAGCCCTAGGCTTTGTGGTTTGGACAAGAAGATTTTCAAAGTTTTTCCCTATATAAACCATGTGACCCCCAGGGCGGGGCCATATTTGACCCTAGGGGGATAATTTGAACACTCTTAGTAGAAGACCACTAGATGATGCCACATGCAAAATATCAAAGCCCTGGGCCCTGTGGTTTTGGACATGAGGTTTTTCAAAGCTTTTCCCTATATAAGTCTGTATAAACCATGTGACCCCGGGGCGGGGCCATATTTGACCCAAGGGATATAATTTGGAATAACTTGGTAGAGTACCACTAGATGATGCTACATACCAAATATTAAAGCCCTAGGCTCTGTGGTTTTGGACAAGAAGATTTTCAAATTTTTTCCCTCCCTATATAAATCTATGTAAATTATAAAAATAAACAAAGGGCATAACTCACTCAATAATTGTTGAACCAGTCTGATTTTCAGGGGGACACAACTAGAGTATCAATATATCATTCTGACAAAGTTTGGTCAAAATCCCCCCAGTAGTTTCTGAGGAGATGCGATAACGAGAAATTGTTAACGGACGGACGGACGGACGGACGGACCACGGACGCAGAGTGATTTTAATAGCCCACCATCCGATGATTGTGGGCTAATAAAAAGGACAAACTACAGTCAAACGCCGTTAACAGGAGAAACAGTAACTCGAAAAACCCCGAATATTTTTACGAATGCAAACGAAAGGTCTCGGTCATTTTTCGTACAGATTTCAATGCAATACCTCGATCACTCTAACACGACACTGGGTCCGTATTCTTTGACAATTTCTAAAAGATTTTAAAATCCTTAATTTTCAATTTTTCCCTTTTTATCGAATTACTTCAGTATTCATGACAGTTTTCATCAGAACATATACAGTGGTACATAAGAAAACTTGAACTTTAAAGAGAGAATGTTCGTATATTCGGCACAACAGTAGAGATATGTTTCAAAATATCTGCGTCGAGATCTATATGGCATACTTTATTGGGTAACTGCAAACACCCACTAAGAAATATTGTGTACCCACAAATGGATCTAACACTGCGTCTAAGTTAGGGTACATAATCTAAACTCTTAGCTAATCGCAACTGTTACATATGTAAACAAATCGCATATTGGCGCCGTGTGATTTGCAAAACTACTACAAGCGTAGTCAGTTTTTTTAATTGACACCGATATCATACTTTTTTCTCACGCCAAAATATTCATTTTTTTTCACTTTTAAGACGACTTTTAAAATTCTTTCATTTACTTAAATCAAACAGAAATAACATTAAAACAACATTGCCTTTCCCTTTGATTAGTCGTCTTACCACACTTAGAATTTACATGTTATTGCATTTTTTGCATTTTAAGCTGTGCCGAATCTGAACTGTACACCTGACATATAGGAGTATGCCAAGGTACGCCCCTGGATAGTGGTGCATCTAGACCTATTTGGGCAGGGAGCAATCATACATTGTCAAAGTAACTGTAATGTGATCCATTGTTGTTACAGATAGCATTTTTTAAAATGGTTACATTTCTCTGAAATCATGCGCTACATAATTGTTTCTTTTTATTACCAGGCCTATTTGCCCATCAAAAGATGTAACAAATTCGCCACATAAATGCTTTTTTATAAGTTATACAACCTCGAGATTTGAAGTAAATAAATTCTGACTATCTATATATACAAGGTAAGTGGACAGACAGGGTCAGTGTTTTTTCCAGCTGCAAATAGATGTTGATCAGCCTGACTGGTTTAATAGTTGTGTAGGTTTATACATTCATTATGTACAAACTTGACAGATGATCATATCATTCCCATACAAACATTGTCATTTAATAACTGCGTCATATTTAGAGAATTTACCCATGTGACCTCGTTACAGCTGTGTCCAGACCAACTATAACACTTACATATTTTAACAGAATATTCAACCATTTTTCCCACCACAACAAAATGGAAATTTATAAGAAATAGCTATAATTTTACTTGTACACAAATTTCCCCCATTATTAATGAAATATATACTTGATTATGGTGTTGACCTGGCACATTATCAGGGTATTGTTTTAACCCTTAACCTACTAAATTTCTAAAATGGACTGGTCCATCATTCAATTTGGGCAATACCATTTATTATTCAAAGGGGTGTTCACTGAAAATTTACTGACTAAATAGCGAACAGTGCAGACAATGATCAGCCAGTACGGATGTGCAAGCTGATATTGGTCTGCACTGCTCAAAAAGGCAGAATCACTTGCGGCCAGCAGGCTAAAGGTTAATAAACACCATACAGTATACCAGACTCCTTGTTCATAATCGTAATCAACTAATGAGATAATATACATCATTACAGTCAAGCATAACCTGTTATGTGCCCAAGTAATAATAGCTCTGCTTAGTTATAATCACCCCTCATGGAACATTGGTATAACATGATTATTTTATTATGATAAGTGGTCAATTTACATCCAATCTGAATTACTACAGAAATAGTTTTGCTCGGCTCATAATGCCTATGTTTATGTGGCTGCCATATACCTTGATATGGAGATAACATACGTCTATTTCTTGCTAAAATCCAACTTTTGATAACAATTTGCCAAAAGCTTTATCTGTTTTAGCCTTATGGGATTTTAAGATGCTTTGAACATGACAGAAATTTCATTTAATTTTGCTATATCAAATCCACTGGCATATATTTCTTTGTTTTCAGTCATGTTTTTATCCTCAACACCTTAACTCTTATCAATCTCTTGAGGTCTCCTTGTTTACTTTTATGATAATTTTCTGATTTTTAGACTCTACTACAACTTTTACCAGTGATTCAGTTGGGAGGAATGGACAAAGCGCATATCAATTACAATTTATTTTTTCAATTAGCTGACATGCCTGGTAGTTTTCATGATTTTGTAGAATAAAATAGAGCATTCAGTTTTCTTTACCATCCTATAAATAATATAATTAAAGACTGGAAAGCCAGTAAAGTGCTTAACCATGCAAGCCAGAAATAATAACGTTTTAGGAAATATAAATGACAGATAAAATTGGTTTGCAATATTTATTGTTTTCGATTAACAATAATTTAAAACCTCCATATGTACATGGAACCTTGGTACAAATATATCAACAAGAGTTAGCACAATTCTTTCATACATTTGTAACTTAAAACAATAAAACAATCCTTTAATTTACCAAGTACACTCTGTACAACATTGTAAATACTGTAAAATATATACTTAAAACCATCTGTGAATGCTCGGCAACTTGGGGCTGTAGAATGTAAGTTTCTTTTCCAATTCAAATACCTGTAATACATTTTAACTTGTGTAATAAGCTCACCTGTATATAAAACCCATTTAAATCTTCATCAAGCATCTTCTTTAAATATTTAGTTAGACTGTACATCAGTTGTGAGTTGTGGTGTCAAAAAGGACCTTGTCTTATAAGAATTGTTGTTGTGTTTTCGGGTCAAGAAACCATTTATTAATAGCAAAAAGTAAAAAAAAACATATCCTCTGTTTCATTTAGTTTTCAATGTCGGATTAAGATTTTAAAAAAGTAATGTATCTATAAAAGTACACACTTCCAGGTGACTATTTTTCAAATATTTATTACTGCTGTTAGTAATATATATTGAATATTAGAAGTTCTAAATCAATATTATTAATTAAGCTAATATTTTAATTTATGAATACATATAAAATATAAAATACAGGTAAATTTCTGCTATTTTACATGATATTCCCTGCAGCCTGACTAACCCTTACAGATCTCAACCATTTTCATTTTGACTTTTTTCTTTCACAGTAACTATGTAATAAGAGCAATTTTAAAATTTGGGAAAATCTAGAAGCATGCCCCTTTAAACAGAGAAACACTACCGTATTTTTAAATGGACTTCAATCAAACTCTTCTTGTTAAATTGGTTTCACACAAACAAGCACATTTCATATAATCTTCTAGGTTCACACAGAACATCTTGGATAAAATTCAAGTACTCCTTTTTTAAGGACTATTTTCCTAGAAACCACATTTTGAAATTTAAGTCTTAATAACCTTTTATAAACTTTTTCAAGTACTTTTGTTATAGTAGAAACTGCACAATAAATTTATTTATTTATTTGGGTTTTATGGCGCACCAACACAGTATAGGTTATATGGCGCCAAACAGGACTGCAAATTTTGGTTCCACATCTCATTTACATCGAAATAAAAACATGAGGTATGCACAATAAAATACTGTTTTAGAACACTACTTAAGACAACAACTGGTACATACCAGTGTCAACAAGAAACCAAATATCACAATTCATTTCAAATTTTGTTCAGTTTTTCTATTTCTTTTTAAACTTTAATCTCTGTGTAAAGTTAACTGTTAACAAAACAATTTTTCAAGGAATTTCTGGTGAAATTCAAGCAGTGTTGTTTGTTTTTCTTTTAAAATTCTAGTGCTTAAGGTTTTAGTTATTTCCAAGGAGATTTCAAGGACTAACATCAAATTCAAGGACTCTTCAAGTTCCATGCAAATCTAACTGCTCATTATCCCCAATAACATTCATACACACACAAAATAATAAATTTACAAGAGTCTCATATACGACGTCCTGGAGACAGTGCTCCAGCATATATGTACTAATATGTGAAATACGTATCATTAATTTTGGTATCTTTGAAAAAAAAAACCCAGCAAAACTTGATATGCAAAATGCACTTAATAAGTTAAACATTTGTATTAGACCTTTCTAACGTAAACATAATTACGAAACGGAATACTGAATTTGTAAAATTTTAGGCTAATTTGTGGTCTAGGGGAGACAATTTCATCCAATAGTAATGCAATAGTATCTCCCTTAGACCATTATTTGAAAATAATATTTACAAATTCAGTATTCCGTTTCCCATTTACGTTTACGTTAGAAAGGTCTTTTACTCAAATATCAAATTCAGAAACTGGTAACAACACAAAATCTGTGATTTTTAATCTGGATGTTATTATATTTATCATTTTAATGCTACAGATGAAGAGTTAATAATTATCGTATATAAATTCAGCTGAATATAACAGTATCAATTTATCTTTTTACAAAATAATTACAAATTACTGAAAAAGTAACAAAATGGAATTCTGCAAATGACTACTGCATTCAAATACATTATTTATAACAACATTATGGTTGGTGATTAACATCTGATTCAAGTTGTGCAAAATTGAAAAAGTCATGACACTTTTCTATGAACATTTTCATAAACATAATTACACACACATTCTAAAATATCAATCAGCAACAGTGAGATTCTAACTAGGTACAAACAAACTTAAACACATGGAATGTGATACCCCTCCATTTTACTGTGAATTTATTCTAATTTCTGACAGACTCATGCCAAAACCTCAAAATTTATGGCAAACCAAATTAAATGATTTTACAGTAAAGTAAAAAAGCTTCAGTAGATCTGATAGAACAACACAACATCAATATATAGAATGGGGAAAAATAAAATCAACTGCATAGTAACTGTATATCAACTGTTTGTGTCTATAGTGTGCATGGATTTTTAAAATGAATTCACTTGATCCCCCTACCCATGATTTACTGAAAACATTAAAACTTAAAACAAAAGGCCCAATAAGCAAGTGTACTCTGTCTGAGATGGTTGCTATGTATGGGTCCTTCCAGCACAGGTGCTTGAAGCTCTATCAATATATGCATCATCATATCCCATCCACTTACTATACTCTGAGACCTATATTGATTGAGCTAACCCATCTGTGCTTTCTGTAACAATCACTGAGTTGGTATTCTGTAGCACTATGCAGCATACAATGCTGAGAAACTGTTGCTTTAACAAACAAGACAAGGGTTTAATTTCATAAAAAGTTTCCTAAAATATAATATTAAATGGTATTAAAACCAACACAAAAACAAAAGTATTCCATAAACAAAATATTATTAATCTACCTAGTACACATTTCATATCTGCAACTGAAGTAAGTGGTTAAAACTGTAAATAAATGAAATCAATAAAATGCAGAGGGAACGTGATAACTTATTAGTACCGTACAATTCTTTAATCAATGTATTCTATTCGTGGTATGGCACAATTTATGACTTAGTAAGTTTGCATCATTAATTCAACCATTGTATGTACTCATTCAGAAATGGCAACAACAAAACGAAAGTCAGATAAACAAGAAAACAGAAAATTCAGAAACAAGAGCTTATACTATATTTGTTACTCTATAATGAACTACTGTCAATTTTCCAGTTTGATGACTGTACTGGAAAGTATATGCTAGATGAGAGCTTTCAGGATTTTTTTATCAGTTCTGTGCATCTAAATTCTGATCCTAACAGGATTCAAACCCACAACTACTAGATGAGGAGTTAGCCCTTTTTTTTTTCTTTCTTTGGAAGTATTTTTCAAAGAGCATTTATAACAGAAATCATTGCATCCAACATATATTATTTAAAAGACAACCAAACCTGTTTGACAATACAAGTAATTTGTATGTAAACATTACGTTTTAATGAATAGCCTCACAAAATGCTAATCACACTACTGTGCAATTTAAGAAACATTTGCAAATGATTAAAATTGAACAACTTTCAGATGAAAGCTATTTTTTTTTTTGGAAAAAAAAAACTTCAGCAAATCTGAAGAGCTAAATTCAAAGTATTTTTTCTTTAATTTTTTTTTCCTTCTTCTTTTGTTGGGTTTAACGTCGCACCAACACAATTATAGGTCATATGGCGACTTTCCAGACTTTGATGGTGGAAGACCCCAGGTGCCCCTCCGAGCATTATTTCATCAAGAGCGGGCACCTGGGTAGAACAACCGACCTTCCGTAAGCCAACTGGATGGCTTCCTCACATGAAGAATTCAACACCCCCCGAGTGAGACTCAAACCCACATCAATGAGGGGCAAGTGATTTGAAGTCAGCGACCTTAACCACTCGGCCACGGAGGCCCCCATTTAAAAAAAAAATTCTTTAATAGTAACTAGGAAATGAAACTTTTTAAACTAAACATTTGTTGTAGAAATATGGTTTGCACTGGAAATTAATGTAAACTCAATCATACAAGGTTTATAAATTGATTGACATGATGCATATAGAAGGACATTTGTTTCAGTGAAAGATCAAAATGCCTTTCACCATGTAAACACCTTGTGCAATTCAAGAGTGATAGATATTCTGATCTTACATGTAAACCAAACAATATTTCGTTTTTATTTCATGTTTTAGCTCAATTACACCCATTTCATAGTGTCTTAACAGTAACAAATATATCTAGTACATTACACTGTGAAAATACCATATATATTTCACTCTAATGTTCCAATAATTTGTTGAAATACATGTAAAATATGAATGAAACAGTGCACATCATTTCCTCTTTTTGTCTCTTTTTCATGCGTAAACAGTGTTTGACACAGGGGATATTTGTATGTTCAAACGTAAGATCAAAATATCTTTAACAAGGTGAACAGCTGGAGCAGTATCTTCACGAGTAGCACAAATCTGCTTGTCAAGAATGGAAAATATTTTGATCTTAAAATCAAAACAAATTTTCTTTTTATTTCATGTCTTTTTAATGGTACAAACTGAATTTTACACCTTGCACGTGCAATCTGAAATAGTCTAATGAGATATTAAGATATTGTTTTGACATTTCAAATACATTTGAGCATATATCTCTAACTGCTTGCAAGTATTTTATGCAATTAATCTTATACATCTATATCCTTAATAAAGCATATCTGAATAGGAAATTCAGACTATTTATAATGCATGTTCTTAAGTGATCAAGTATATTTCCTCACACAGTAAATTTACACTATGATAATCCCACTGTTCAAATGAGTGAAATTTCAACCATAAACCTCTGTTCTATTTCAATAAACCACAGAAAAACATGAAATAAATACAACATATAATTAGTATTGATATGGTACATAAAACATTAGTACCAGAGTTGATTCAAAAGTAAATGTTTCTACATCCATGGCGCAATTATTCATCATTGTATTATTATAAAATATATATCAAAATGTATGCTTATTCAACCCTATTTACATACATGTAAATATATTTTCTAGGGTTGTTTCATTTTAAATACCTAGAAATTCAAAGTAAACCCCTGAAGTCATTTCACTGCTCATGAAAATGACACTTATTTTGTACAAAGAAAAAGCAAATAGCGAAGACAATCATCAGTCATTATCAAAATAACATGCAAAATCATATGATATTATAACGACATCAAGTAACGTCTCTCTGCTGTCTCCTGAGGAAACTTTAGGTATAGGTTAAAGTTAGCTGAGAAGTGCAAAAGCTTGTTAAATGCTTAGTGACAAAAATGTCAATTTCTATTGTCAATAACGTAAGTGATGTGCGGCGATAAGACGTTATCATGCTTTCAATTGATGTTGAGATCTCAATAAGCATGAAATGTATTTTTATTTTTGGAAAATACTACAAATATATGAATGTACTTGGGTATGCATTTTTTTTGTCACTGTACACATTATTATAGCCTAAGTAACATTACTTTTGGATCAACCCTCGTATACAACAAACTCACTCATAATATCACAGAATTAAATGATTGCAAAGAGCACTGACAAGGAAATCCTCTTTGAAGATCATTCTGAAATAATGGATTTATCTTTGAAACTATATAGAACTATAGTAAAATTGCATAGCCCAACAGCTATAGCCGAATTTAAAATGACCTTTCCAACATAGGTTACTCTAGGATTGTCACTGAGTACATCCACCGACTTCTATGAAAAAGTGAATGAAAAAGTGAAATTCTTCTGATGGAAAAATACACAAATGAAAGACATTGAAGAAATGATATGAAAAATAAAGAGAAAGGAGACTAGAAAAATGGTCAAAATATACAATCTAACAACAATTATGATTGTGTTTGATTTTTTTTCTTTTGGCAGATTGCAACACTATAAATGTCTTAGAATCTTAGCTATTATTAAACATTTTATACCTGATAGCTACACTATCCAGATATCCTTTTTTGCACAAGCAACTACTTCACTATTACGTATATAACCTCTGCCAAAGCGGTCATTTGAAATTCGGTAACATATAACATAAATAACACAATATATGCCTAAAGCATATAATAAACCATGTTTAATTCATGCCCCTTACTTTACAAGATATCCCAGAACTTAAAGGATCGCATGTACAATATTCAAAATGATGTGAATCCTCTCCATTGATTCAGATAACAACTCTTACAGACATCTGACCAATCCTGGTTTCCCTACACTTTGAACATCAATAGTTTTGTTTTTGTTTGGTTTAACACCACACCATCACAACTGTAGATCATACGGCAAGTTTCCAGCTTTGCACGGTGGAGGAAGGGGCAAGTGATTCAAAGTCGGCAACCTGAACCACTGGGTAACCGAGACCCCAATTTTGAACATCTTCATGATGAAATCCTTTGAAATTTGACTCCTTTGTGGCACTAATATTAGCCACTAACAATTTATGTTTTGTTCTTGTATATGACTCTTTTCATCAAGAACCTGTTTATTACTACAGTATTATTGATTGGAAATAAGTTCCTATGATTTTCACTTTGTAGAAAACAATCTATTGTAATGCAGACTGAATCCTATGTAATACTTTCACAATTTATTTTCTTAAAAGGTCAAATGTCACCTACTTATGCTACCCTTAAGTTTATGACATCTGACTGCTGTTGCCTTCTAGAAACTTTGAATCATTAGTCTTCACTTCACACTTCTATTTAAATTTGTGAAAAGAACAAGAGAGATTAAAATTCCACACTAGATCCCTGGCTACTGGGTAATGTTCCCACGTATTTGTTTCTGTAGCAGTCATGCTGGTCAACTATCATGCTGGTAAACACCTTCTACTACTCAAACTACTGCTCAAATTTACCACTGCTATAAGTTGTAGCGACTTTTTGTAAATCGTTCAGTAGCCTGGCAGTACTCGTTGTATATGAGTTTAAACAAGAAAAGATGGAACACTATTACAAGGAATGCTATAGAAACCCAGAAAATGGTGGGCAATCCACCAAAATGATGTCCATGTTTATGTAATGCTATCACATGATGCTCATGGGCTGGAGCTGAAAACAAAGAATAGAAAGTTATATATGAATTTAACTTTGTAAGTTACATCATGGAAGACTGGATATGATTGTCAACAGTGTTACTGTGAGGTACTGTCCTTCAGCAGTTTACAGCTGTCAAGTTTAATCTTGATATTAATCCCTTCTTTTTAAATTGCACCACTTTCACTGGTCTAGGAGTGAATAATAGTGTAAACTAGAATGTGTCTGTAGGACACAGGTTGTGCCCCCCACTGGTACATTTGTCACAAATAAGGGGCAATAATTCAAATGTCTGCAGTCTTAATGGGGTAAAGCCTCATCAAACATTTTATGAAAAGGATTCATTATTATAGGCCATATACTTTTTGAGCTATGAGCATCACAAACAAACAAGAGATCACAGAGTGATCTTGGCACCCACCAATGTGCCATTTTTGAGTGTTCCAAATTTCAAGACTTATTGACTAGCTCAAGGTCAAATTTCGTTTCCGTATACAACACAAATCTATGCATGTGGTCCAAATTTGAAGCCTGTACCTTCAAAAATGTGAAAGTAGGTCACTAGGTCAATGTCAAGGTCAAAGTTTGTTTCGGTACACAAAACTATGCATGTGGTCCTAAATTTGAAGCCTGTAGCTACAGAAATGTGAAAGTAGGTCACTAGGTCAATCTTAAGGTCAAAGTTCATTTCGTTACACAAAACTATGCAAGTGGTCCAAATTTGAAGGCTGTAGCTTGAGAAATGTAAAAGTAGGTCACTAGGTCAAAATCCAGGTCAAATTTTACTTCGGAATACAAAACTATGCATGAGGTCTAAATTTGAAGCCTATACCTTCAAAAATGTGAAAGTAGGTCACTAGGTCAATGTAAAGGTCAAAGTTTGTTTCGGTACAAAAAACTATGCATGTCGTCCAAATTTGAAGGCTGTAGCTTGAGAAATGTAAAAGTAGGTCTCTAGGTCAAAATCAAGGTCAAATTTTAATTCGGAATACAAAACTATGCATGTGGTCCAAATTTGAAGCCTTTACCTTAAAAATGTGAAAGTAGGTCACTAGGTCAATGTAAAGGTCACAGGTCATTTCAGTACACAAAACTATGCAAGTGGTCCAAATTTGAAGGCTGTAGCTTGAGAAATGTAAAAGTAGGTCACTAGGTCAAAATCAAGGTCAAATTTTATTTTAGAATACAAAACTATGCATGTGGTCCAAATTTGAAGCCTGTACCTTCAAAAATGTGAAAGTAGGTCACTAGGTCAATGTCAAGGTCAAAGTTTTTTTCGGTACACAAAACTATGCATGTAGTCCAAATATGAAGGCTGTAGCTTGAGAAATGTGAAAGTAGGTCACTAGGTCAAAATCAATGTCAAATTTCATTTTGAAACACGAAACTATGCATATGGTCCAAATTTGATGCCTGTACCTTCAAAAATGTGAAAGTAGGTCACTAGGTCAAAATAAAGGTCAAAGTTTTTTCCAGTGCACAAAATTATGCATGTGGTCCAAATTTGAAGGCTGTAGCTACAGAAATGTGAAAGTAGGTCACTAGGTCAAAATCAAGGTCAACTCATGTCAAGGTTCATCTTGCCACTCAAAAATATACATGTGGTCCAAGTTTGAATGTTGTAGTTACTGACAAGAACATTTTAAAAGTTTTTCCCTATATAAGTCTATATGAACCATGTGACCCCCGGGGCGGGGCCATATTTAACCCTAGGAGGATAATTTGAACAAACTTGGTAGAGAACACTAGATGATGCTACATTACAAGTATCAAAGCCCTAGGCTTTGTGGTTTGGACAAGAAGATTTTCAAAGTTTGTCCCTATATAAGTCTATGTAAACCATATGACCCCCAGGGCGGGGCCATATTTGACCCTAGGGGTATAATTTGAACAATCTTAGTTGAAGACCACTAGATGATGTCACATACAAAATATCAAAGCCCTAAGCCCTGTGGTTTTGGACAAGAGGTTATTCAAAGTTTTTCCCTATATAAGTCTATATAAACCATGTGACCCCTAGAGCGCTGCCATATTTGACCCCAGAGAAATAATTTGAATCATCTTGGTAGAGGACCATTAGATGATGCTTCATGCCAAATATCAAAGCCCTAGGCTCTGTGGTTTTGGACAAGAAGGTTTTCAAAGTTTTTCCCTATATAAATCTATATAAATTATAGAAATAAACAAAGGGCCATAATTCACTCATAAATTGTTGAACCAGTCTGATTTTCAGGGGGACACAACTAGGGTACCAATACATCATTCTGACAAAGTTTGGTCAAAATCCCCCCAGTAGTTTCTGAGGAGATGCGATAACGAGAAATTGTTAACGGACGGACGGACGGACGGAATGACGGACGGACGGACCACGGACGCAGAGTGATTTTAATAGCCCACCATCTGATGATGGTGGGCTAAAAATCCACTATTTTGTCTAAATCAAGGGCCATAACTCTGTAACAAGAGCCATGTTAGACATGGCCAATCCCCCCACCGGGCATATTATAATTGAAGGCTAAAGTTCCTAGCAAGTTAGTGTCTGAAAGTATTAATTTTGGGGAAAGCTTTGAAGAACCATTTAGTTGTGGTCCGCATCAGGGGTTTTAAAGATGTGGAAGATAGAATAAGTCAGTGGTGAGGTGGTTTACTGCTAAATTTTATTAATTTTCATGAACAGTATAGCTATGATGTTTTTCTATTTTTCTACTGTAAAAAGAAGGAATGGAAAGCTAACAGGGAACATGAGTGCCAGAATGTCACAATATATGCCCATCACAGCAAATTTCTTTACTCTAGCAGCTGTATTTGCAAATGGAATTTTAATTTTGTGGTTGTTTAGTTATCATTGTAAGTCTTTTGTTTTTCTAAGTCCACAAAAAAACTCCTTACCAGGTAGAGATATCTTAAAATACACCTAAAATTAGAAAATAACATCCATGTTGTACCACAGAAAAGTGGTCTTGTTTTTTCCCTACGGTCAATTAAAAAACAGTTACAATATAAGTTATTTATAGTAACAACTAAGGGAAGTTAAAAAAAAAAAAAAAAAAATTGTAAGTCCACACAAAAATTTTCACCAGCTAGAGATTGGTCAAAATACACCTCAAAATTGGATGTAGCATGCATGTTGTACTACAGAAAAGTGGTCTCGATTTTTCCCTACGACTAGTAATGAAAAAGTTACAATAAAAGCTATTTAAAGTAACAACAAAGGGAGGTAATTCTAAAGAAGGGAACTGCGCATGACACTTTGCTCATGATGGTGTATAATAGTGCCAAGTTACATCAAAATCCCTCCATGCATGAAGAAGAAATGCTTCGGACAAAGTCATTCTTGTATCTGACCTTTGACCTCTAAGTGTGACCTTGACCTTAGACCTAGGGACCTGGATCTTGCGCATGACACTCTGTCTCGTGGTGGTGAACATTTGTGCCAAGTTATATCAAAATCCCTCTATGCATGAAGAAGAAATGCTCCGGACAAGGTTTTCATTATTGTATCATTTAACATCTAAGTGTGACCTTGACCTTAGACCTAGGGACCTGGTTCTTGCGCATGACACTCCACCTCGTGGTGGTCAACATTTGTGCCAAGGTATATCAAAATCCCTCCATGCATGAAAAAGATATGCTCCGGACAAATTTTTTAAAGAAAATATGATAAAGGGGAATAACTCAAAAAATAGGCAAGATAGTTATTGTTCTTGCACACTGCACTTCCTCCCAATGTGTTCTATCAGTGTATGAAGTTTGAAAAAAATCCCTCCAGTACTTTTGGAGTTGTGCTCCGGACAAAATTTTTTAAGAAAATAAGATAAAGGGGAATAACTCAAAAAATAGGCAAGGTAAAGTTATTGTTCTTGCACACTGCACTTCCTCCCAATGTGTTCTATCAGTGTATTAAGTTTGAAGAAAATCGCTCCAGTACTTTTGGAGTTATGCTCCGGACAAAATTTTTTAAGAAAATAAGATAAAGGGGAATAACTCAAAAAATAGGCAAGGTAGAGTTATTGTTCTTACACACTGCACTTCCTCCCAATGTGTTCTATCAGTGTATTAAGTTTGAAGAAAATCGCTCCAGTACTTTTGGATTTATGCTCAGGACAAAATTTTTTAAGAAAATAAGATAAAGGGGAATAACCCAAAAAATAGGCAAGGTAGAGTTATTGTTCTTGCACACTGCACTTCCTCCCACTGTGTTCTATCAGTGTATGAAGTTTGAAGAAAATCCCTCCAGTACTATTGGAGTTATGCTCCGGACAAAGATCGTTGCGGACGGACGGACGGACGGACGCACGCATGGACGGAGAACATTTCTAATATCCCCTTCGCCTTTGGCGGGGGGATAAATAAGCACTAAGATTGTCAAGAAGAATGCCAAATGTGCAAGGTCACATCATGATAAAGACTCAAGCAAGGTTTCATGAATTTACATCAAATACTTTTTTAGCTAGGCATATACTTAGATGTAAATGTGTATTTTTTTACTATTTCAGGGGCCATAACTTTAAAAATAGATGGTGGAACCAGCCATAAAAAAAAGAGGTGCGCAAGTTCATATCTTGATATAGACTCATGCAAGGTTTCATCAATTTATATGAAATACTTTTTTAGCTAGGTGCGTCACGAGGTGAAAATGTGCATTTTTGACTATTTCAGGGGCCATAACTCTAAACAAGAGGGCCATGATGGCCCTATATCACTCACCTGTTATCATTGCACTTGAGGACAAGAAGGTCCTCAGTAAAAATATTTAAGTCCAAAGGACAGGAACAACAAAGGGAAGAAATTTAACCAAAAAGAAAAAACAATTCTTACAAGGTACAGATATGTCAAAATGCACCTAAAAATTAGAGGTACCATCCATGTTGTACCACAGAAAGGTGGTCTCGGTTTTTCCCTACGGCCAATAATAAAAAAGTTACTAAAAACAAGCTATTTATAGTAACGTAAAAGGGAAGTAATTAAAAAAAAATATTGTAAGTGAACAAAAGAAGGCTCTGCCAAATAAATCTGTTGACATAAATGAAATTTCAGATCAGTATCTTCATTAGTTACAGAGATATACCCATTTTAATTTGAAACAAAGGGAGGTAATTTGACATAAATCAGTCCATAGTTAACAACCCTGATTGTCTCAGTCCAACTAATGACAATAATGAAATTTCAAATAAGTCCTATAAGTACTTACTGATATAAATCCATTTTGATTACAATGAGGGGAGGTAATCAGATATAAAATAACTCTGGAACCTACGATTGGATCTGATTTGTCATGGAATCTAAGATTTATTGTTGTTGAAGATATTTTGGAAGTTTGTATCAAATAAAACCATAAATGAAGTCTCTATATGGCTGCAAAAGCCAAAATAGCAAATTTTGGACCTTTAAGGGGCCATAACTCTGGAACCCATGATGGAATTTGGCCAGTTCAAGAAAGGAACCAAGACCTTGTGGTGATACAAGTTGTGTGCAAGTTTGGTTAAAATCAAATCATAAATGAAGCTGCTATTGTGCAGACAAGGTCAAAATAGCTAATTTTGGCCCTTTCAGGGGCCATAACTCTGTAACCCATTATGGGATCTAGCCGGTTCAAGAAAGGAACTGAGATCTTATGGTGACACAAGTTTTGTGCAAGTTTGATTAAATTCAAATCACAAATGAAGCTGCTATTGTGCAGACAAGGTCAAAATAGCTAATTTTGGCCCTTTCAGGGGCCATAACTCTAGAACCCATAAAGGAATCTGGCCAGTTCAAGAAAGGAACCAAGATCTTATGGTGATACAAGTTGTGTGCAAGTTTGGTAAAAATCAAATCATAAATAAAGCAGCTATTGCGCAGACAAGGTCAAAATAGCTAATTTTGGCCCTTTCAGGGGCCATAACTCTGAAACCCATAATGGGATCTGGCCAGTTCAAGAAAGGAACCGAGATCTTATGGTGATACAAGTTGTGTGCAAGTTTGGTTAAAATAAAATCATAAATGAAACCACTATCGTGCAGACAAGAAATTATTGACACACGCATGCACGCACGGACGGACGCACGCACAGACGATGGACAAAGGGTGATCACCAAAGCTCACCTTGTCACTATGTGACAGGTAAGCTAAAAATAGGGGGCAGACGCAAATGAAAAATAGGAGGTGTGCAAGTTCCTATCATGATTAAGACTCATGCAAGGTTTCATGAATCTATATCAAATAGTTTTTGAGCTAGGCGAGTCACAAGGTGAAAATGTGCATTTTTGACTATTTCAGGGGCCATAACTCAAACAAGAGGACCATGATGGCCCTGAATCGCTCACCTCTTCCGATATGACCCAGTTTTGAGTATGACGTCATTTTTTCTATTATCTGACATAGTGACCTAGTTTTTGAGCTCATGTGACCCAGTTTTGAACTTGACCTAGATATTATCAAGATAAAAATTCTGACCAATTTTCATGAAGATCCATTGAAAAATATGGTCTCTAGAGAGGTCAAAAGATTTTAATAATTTTAGACCTACTGACCTAGTTTTTGACCGCAGCTGACCCAGTTTCAAATTTGACTTAGATATCATCAAGATGAACATTCAGACCAACTTTCATACAGATCCCATGAAAAGTATGGCCTCTAGAGAGGTCACAAGGTTTTTTTATTATTTGACCTACTGACCTAGTTTTTTATGGCATGTGACCCAGTTTCAAACTTGACCTAGATATCATCAAGATGAACATTCTGACCAATTTTTATGGAGATCCATTCACAAGTATGGTCTCTAGAGAGGTCACCAGGTTTTTCTATTTTTAGACCTAATGACCTAGTTTTTGACCGCACATGACCCTGTTTCGAACTGGACCTAGATATCATCAAGATGAACATTCAGACCAATTTTCATACAGATCCCATGAAAAATATGGCCTTTAGAGAGGTCACAAGGTTTTTCTATTATTTCACCTACTGACCTAGTTTTTGATGGCACGTGACCCACTTTCAAACTTGACCTAGATATCATCAAGATGAACATTCAGACCAATTTTCATACAGATCCCATGAAAAATATGGCCTCTAGAGAGGTCACAAGGTTTTTCTATTATTTGACCTACTGACCTAGTTTTTGACCGCACATGACCCACTTTCGAACTTGGCCTAGATATCATCAAGGTGAACATTCTGACCAATTTTCATGAAGATCTCATGATATGGCCTCTAGAGAGGTCACAAGGTTTTTCTATTTTTAGACCTACTGACCTAGTTTTTGACCGCACATGACCCAGTTTCAAACCTGACCTAGATATCATGAAGATGAACATTCAGACCAACTTTCATACATATCCCATGAAAAATATGGCCTCTAAAGAGGTCACAAGGTTTTTCTATTATTTGGCCTACTGACCTAGTTTTTGATGGCACGTGACCCAGTTTCGAACCTGACCTAGATATTATCAAGGTGAACATTCTCACTAATTTTCATGAAGATCTTGTGAAATATATGGCCTCTAGAGAGGTCACAAGGTTTTTCTATCTTTAGACCTACTGACCTAGTTTTTGATGGCACGTGACCCAGTTTCAAACTTGACCTAGATATCATCAAGATGAACATTCTGACCAACTTTCATAAAGATCCCATGAAAAATGTGACCTCTAGAGTGGTCACAAGCAAAAGTTTACGGACGGACGGACGCACGCACGGACGGACGACGGACACCGCGCGATCACAAAAGCTCACCTTGTCACTTTGTGACAGGTGCGCTAAAAATAGGGGGCAGAGCCAGATGAAAAATAGGAAGTGCGCAAGTTCATATCATGATAAAGACTCATGCAAGGTTTCATCAATTTATATGAAATACTTTTTGAGCTAGGTGTGTCAAAAGGTGAAAATGAGCATTTTTGACTATTTCAGGGGCCATAACTCTGAAAATAGGGGGCAGACCCAAATGAAAAATAGGAGGTGGGCAAGTTCATATCATGATTAATATACATGCAAGGTTTCATGAATCTATACCAAATACTTTTTGAGCTAGGCGTGTCACAAGGTGAAAATATGCATTTTTGACTATTTCAGGAGCCATAACTCTAAAAAATAGTGGGCGGAGCCAGATGAAAATAGGAGGTGCGCAAGTTCATATCATGATAAAGACTCAAGCAAGGTTTCATCAATTTATATGAAATACTTTTAGAGCTAGGCGTGTCACAATGTGAAAATGTGCATTTTTGACTATTTCAGGGGCCATAACTCTGAAAATAGGGGGCGGATCCAAATGAAAAATAGGAGGTGCGCAAGTTCATATCATGATTAATGCACATGTAAGGTTTCATGAATCTATATCAAATAGTTTTTGAGCTAGGCGCGTCACAAGGTGATAATGTGCATTTTTGCCCATTTCAGGGGCCATATCTCTAACAAGAGGACCATGATGGTCCTGAATCGCTCACCTCTTCCCACCTGACCCAGTTTTGAGTATGAAGTCGTTTTTTCTATTATTTGACATAGTGACCTAGTTTTTGAGCTCATGTGACTCAGTTTTGAACTTGACCTAGATATTATCAAGATAAAAATTCTGACCAATTTTCATGAAGATCCATTGAAAAATATGGTCTCTAGAGAGGTCACAAGGTTTTTCTATTATTTTACCTACTGACCTAGTTTTCGAAGGTACATGACCCTGTTTTGAACTTTACCTAGATATCATCAAGGTGAACATTCTCACTAATTTTCATGAAGATCTCATGAAAAATATGGCCTCTAGAGAGGTCACAAGGTTTTTCTATTTTTATACCTACTGGCCTAGTTTTTGACCGCACGTGACCCAGTTTCGAAACTGACCTAGATATCATCAAGGTGAACATTCAGATCAATTTTCATGAAGATCCATTGAAAAATATGGTCTCTAGAGAAGTCAAAAGATTTTAATAATTTTAGACCTACTGTCCTAGTTTTTGACCGCAGTTGACCCAGTTTCGAACTTGACCTAGATATCATCAAGATGAACATTCAGACCAACTTTCATACAGATCCCATAAAAAGTATGGCCTCTAGAGAGGTCACAAGGTTTTTTTATTATTTGACCTACTGACCTAGTTTTTTAAGGCACGTGACCCAGTTTCAAATTTGACCTAGATATCATCAAGGTGAACATTCTGACCAATATTAATGGAGATCCATTCACAAGTATGGCCTCTAGAGAGGTCACAAGGTTTTTCTATTTTTAGACCTACTGACCTAGTTTTTGACCGCACATGACCCTGTTTCGAACTTGACCTAGATATCATCAAGATGAACATTCAGACCAATTTTCATACAGATCCCATGAAAAATATGGCCTTTAGAGAGGTCACAAGGTTTTTCTATTATTTGACCTACTGACCTAGTTTTTGAAGGCACGTGACCCACTTTCGAACTTGACCTAGATATCATCAAGATGAACACTCAGACCAACTTTCATACAGATCCCATTAAAAAATATGGCCTCTAGAGAGGTCACAAGGTTTTTCTATTATTTGACCTACTGACCTAGTTTTTGACCGCACATGACCCACTTTCGAACTTGACCTAGATATCATCAAGGTGAACATTCTGACCAATTTTCATGAAGATCTCATGAAATATATGGCCTCTAGAGAGGTCACAAGGTTTTTCTATTTTTAGACCTACTGTCCTAGTTTTTGACCGCAGTTGACCCAGTTTCGAACTTGACCTAGATATCATCAAGATGAACATTCAGACCAACTTTCATACAGATCCCATGAAAAATATGGCCTTTAGAGAGGTCACAAGGTTTTTCTATTATTTGACCTACTGACCAAGTTTTTGAGGGCACGTGACCCAGTTTCGAACTTGACCTAGATATCATCAAAGTGAACGTTCTGACCAATTTTCATGAAGATCTTGTGAAATATATGGCCTCTAGAGAGGTCACAAGGTTTTTCTATTTTTAGACCTACTGACCTAGTTTTTGAAGGCACGTGACCCAGTTTCGAACTTGACCTAGATATCATCAAGGTGAACAATCTGACCAATTTTCATGAAGATCTTGTGAAATATATGGCCTCTAGAGAGGTCACAAGGTTTTTCTATTTTTAGACCTACTGACCTAGTTTTTGAAGGCACGTGACCCAGTTTCGAACTTGACCTAGATATCATCAAGATGAACATTCTGACCAACTTTCATAAAGATCCCATGAAAAATGTGACCTCTAGAGTGGTCACAAGCAAAAGTTTACGGACGGACGCACGGACGGACGCCGGACGACGGACACCGCGCGATCACAAAAGCTCACCTTGTCACTTTGTGACAGGTGAGCTAAAAATAGGGGGCGGAGCCAGACGAAAAATAGGAGGTGCGCAAGTTCATATCATGATAAAGACTCATGCAAGGTTTCATGAATTTATATCAAATACTTTTTGAGCTAGGCGTGTCACGAACTTCGGACGGATTAGACCAAATCTATATGCCCCCACCACTCATGGTGGTGGGGGGGGGGGGGGGGGGGGGGGGGGGGGGGGAGGGGGGTACAATAAAGACAAAATGAATATCATCTTTATTGCAGTATACAAAACTCTTTTTTTTTTAATTCCATGTAACAAATACGCTTATTGTTTAAAAGGCCCAGATACTGGGCCCCAACAACAAAGATATGTATGTCAAATGATGTAAATTTCATGTACCAAATAAAAGTTATGATACATTTTATAATTTATTTCAAAAGTTAGTATCATTACTCTAGAATACAAATGATACATTTCCTGCAAAGTTAAATAAGATAAGATTTATTTAAAGTTGGCAAGATAGCAAACAACAACATAAGCTCATGTGAGCTTTTGAACTGACTAAATGATTTTTAAATGATCTTATCATACTTTACTTAGAATCTGATACAGTCTCAAAAGTTTTGGTTTTATACAGATCTCTGAACCAAACAGTAAATAATACATTGTAGAAGCAAAATGTATAACTTACCTTCTACAATTTCTTTCACATGTATAGCATGTTTATATTCCTCCATATGTACTTTATCAGCAGTTATATACAATATAGCTGTCAGTGGATCTGTCAACTTCACTGGAAACTTGGAACGTTCTTTACTAAAATTATCCATTGATTGCAATATAAATGATCAAACATGTAAACAATTTTGGATGCACTAATACATCAATATGTTTTACAAACTAAAAATGAAAATTTGTTAAATTCTATTGCTTAGAAATTATTTCTTAGACAAAATTACATAAAATCATATTTAAAGAGTAAATTTCTGCTACAACTGATATCTCTGAAAATACCACAAATCCCCAAGGTACAATTACCAATGAGAAACAATATCTGTGCATTTTATCATCTGAATTATTCATGTGATTGCAAACATTTTTTCAGGCACAGGCAGGCAAGTAAGTAGAAGCATGGACTTTCAACAAGCATGTGGGTGACTTCATCACATGAAAGAATTCTACATTAAACAGCAATTTGACCTTCTGTGGTGAAAGGCAAACTGTTTGTAGCTAGTGACCTAAACCATTCAGCCATTCTGCCACTGATGCTCTTGGAAAAACAAAATCTAGTTACCTTAGCTGTGTAGGTGGATCTAAACAACCAGCATCACATGCATAATACGGTTTATCATTCCGATCTAAAGAAACGTAAATGTTTGCTTTATTATCATCTCCTACTAACACAGATATATTTAGATGTGTATTATTTCCATAGTTTATCCTGTGAAAGTTAAAGTCTCTGTGTGTATCTTGAGGATGGAGCCCCATCTCCAGGTGTTCATTACCAAAACGCAGGGAACCAATACTGAGCAACATAGCTTGTAACACTCCGTCAACACCTGCAAATAGTTTACAAACATCTGACACTTGCAACATTCATAATTTAATTTAATTTTTTCTTCTTGTAAGTCATTCATAATTCACAAATATAACAGTATCTTAATTTCAAAATGGCATTCCACTTGCAGATGTCTTACATCATATTCTACATGACATTGTATTCAAATAAATTTCAAAAAAATTCTGACAAAAGCTCTAGTGTTAAAAAGCTTTTCCTTTGATTTGAGTGGTGACCTAGTTTTTGACCCCACATGACCCAGTTTCAAACTTGGCCTAGGAATCACTTAGATAAACATTCTTACTAAGTTTCATGAAGATAGGGTCATAAATATGGCCTCTAGAGTATTAACAAGCTTTTCCTTTGATTTGAGCGGTGACCTAATTTTTGACCCCACATGACCCAGTTTCAAACTTGGCCTAGGAATCATCAAGATAACATTCTTACAAAGTTTCATGAAGATAGGGTCATAAATATGGCCTCTAGAATGTTAACAAGCTTTTCCTTTGATTTGAGCGGGTGACCTAGTTTTTGACCCAGCATGACCCAGTTTCGAACTTGGCATAGGAATCATCAAAATAAACATTCTGACCAAGTTTCATGAAGACAGGTTCATAAATATGGACTCTAGAGTGATTACAAGCTTTTCCTTTGATTTAAGTAGGTGACCTAGTTTTCGATCCCATATGACCCAGTTTCAAATATGGCATAGGAATCAAGATAAACATTCTGACCAAGTTTCATGAAGATAGGGTCATAAATGTGGCCACTAGGGTGTCAACAAGCTTTTCCTTTGTTTTGACCTTGTGACCTAGTTTTTGACCCCACATGACCCAGTTTCGAGCTTGTCACAGAGATCATCAAGATAAACATTCTTTGCAAGTTTGTATCAAATCAAAGCATAAATGAACCTCTATATGGCTGAAAGGGCCAAAATAGAAAATTTTGCCCCTTTCAGGGGTAGTAACTCTAGAACCCATGATGGAATCTAGCAGGTTTTCGTAAGGAACCGAGATCTTAATGTGACTTAAGTTGTGTGTAAGTGTGGTTAAAATGAAATGTAAAATGTCACTTCTAGCATGTTCACAAGGTGAAAATGAACAAATTTTGGCTCTTTCAGGGGTCAATTAGAGGCCGTAACTCTGGTACCTATGATTGATTGGATCTGAAGGGCCCTGAATCGCTCACCTGAGTAATATGAGCCACATGTTTAAAATGGCAAACTGATGCTAAAATATTAGAAAGTAGGTCAGTAGGTCACATTTATGGTCACTGAAGGTCAGTTTTAAGATCAGTGTGCAAAACTGTACATGTCATCCAAATTTCAAGGCTGTATCTTAAAAAAACAAGAAAGTAGGTCAGTAGGTCAAGGTCACAGTCAAGCGACCCCTAATCACTTGGGGTCATCAAGTAATTATAATTAAACAGTCTAGGAAATATGATCTGTTAATTTTTGAAGTATTTATTCCTATATAACTCATATAACAAGTGACCCCAAGGGCGGGTCCTCTTTTCACCCCAGGGGCATAATTTGAACAATCTTGCTAGAGATCCACTAGGTAATGCTACATACCAAATATCAAAGATTGTTATTTTTTTCCCTATATAAGTCTATGTTAAATTTCGGACCCCCAGGGCAGGACCTCTTTTCACCCCAGTGGCATAATTTGAATAATTTTGGTAGAGGACCACAAGGCAATGCAACATACCAAATATCTAAAGCCTAGGCCTTACAGTTTCAGGTAAGAAGATTTTTGTTTTTCCCTATATAAGTCTATGTAAAACTTGAGATCCCCCAGGGCAGGGCCTCTTTTCACCCCAGGGTTATAATTTGAACAATTTTGATAGAGGACCACAAGGCAATGCTACATACCAAATATCAAAGGCCTAGGTCTTGTGGTTTTAGACAAGAAGATTTTTAAAGGTTTTTCCTATATGTCTTTGTAAAACTTGTGACCCCCGGGGCGAGGCCTCTTTTCACCCCAGGGGCACAATTTGAACAATCTTCATAGAGGACCATTAGATGATGTCACATGCCAAATATCAAGGCTCTACGCCTTGCGGTTTTGGACAGGAAGATTTTTAAAGTTTTTCATTTTGGTTGCCATGGCAACCAGAGTTCTGCATGGAATTCAATTCTTCGAACAATTTTGAAAGGGGGCCACCCAAGGATCATTCCTGTGAAGTTTGGTGTAATTATGCCCAGTGGTTTTCAAGAAGAAGATTTTTTTAGAAAATGTTGACGGACGGACGACTGACGACGGACGTCGGACATTGAGCGGTCACAAAAGCTCACCATGAGCCTTTCACTGAGGTGGGCTTACATGGTTGACATGTGAACATCCATGGTATAGGTAAAAAAACAAGAGGACCATGATGGTCCTGAATTGCTCACCTCTTCCCACATGACCCAGTTTTGAGTATGACGTCGTTTTTTCTATTATTTGACATAGTGACCTAGTTTTTGAGCTCATGTGACCCAGTTTTGAACTTGACCTAGATATTATCAAGATAAAAATTCTGACCAATTTTCATGAAGATCCATTGAAAAATATGGTCTCTAGAGAGGTCACAAGGTTTTTCTATTATTTGACCTATTGACCTAGTTTTCGAAGGTACGTGACCCTGTTTTGAACTTTATCTAGATATCATCAACGTGAACATTCTCACTAACTTTCATGAAGATCTCATGAAAAATATGGCCTCTAGAGAGGTCACAAGGTTTTTCTATTTTTATACCTACTGGCCTAGTTTTTGACCGCACGTGACCCAGTTTGGAAACTGACCTAGATATCATCAAGGTGAACATTCAGATCAATTTTCATGAAGATCCATTGAAAAATATGGCCTCTAGAGAGGTCAAAAGATTTTAATAATTTCAGACCTACTGACCTAGTTTTTGACTGCAGTTGACCCAGTTTCAAACTTGACCTAGATATCATCAAGATGAACATTCAGACCAAATTTCATACAGATCCCATGAAAAGTATGGCCTCTAGAGAGGTCACAAGGTTTTTTTATTATTTGACCTACTGACCTAGTTTTTTAAGGCACCTGACCCAGTTTCAAACTTGACCTAGATATCATCAAGGAGAACATTCTGACCAATTTTCATGAAGATCCATTCAAGGGTATGGCCTCTAGAGAGGTCACAAGGTTTTTCTATTTCAAGACCTACTGACCTAGTTTTTGATCGCAGTTGACCCAGTTTCAAACCTGACCTATATAACATCAAGACAAACATTCAGACAAACATTCAGACCAACTTTCATACAGATCCCATGAAAAATATGGCCTCTAGAGAGGTCACAACGTTTTTTCATTATTTGACCTACTGACCTATTTCTTGAAGGCACGTGACCCACTTTCGAATTTCACCTAGATATCATCAAGATGAACATTCTGACCAATTTTTATGGAGATCCATTCACAAGTATGGCCTCTAGAGAGGTCACAAGGTTTTTCTATTTTTAGACCTACTGACCTAGTTTTTGACCGCACATGACCCTGTTTCTAACTTGACCTAGATATCATCAAGATGAACATTCAGACCAATTTTCATACAGATCCCATGAAAAATATGGCCTTTAGAGAGGTCACAAGGTTTTTCTATTATTTGACCTACTGAACTAGTTTTTGATGGCACGTGACCCAGTTTCGAACTTAACCTAGATATCATCAAGATGAACATTCAGACCAACTTTCATACAGATCCCATGAAAAATATGGCCTCTAGAGAGGTCACAAGGTTTTTCTATTATTTGACCTACTGGCCTAGTTTTTGAGGGCACGTGACCCAGTTTCGATCCTGACCTAGATATCATCAAGGTGAACGTTCTGACCAATTTTCATGAAGATCTTGTGAAATATATGGCCTCTAGAGAGGTCACAAGGTTTTTCTATTTTTAGACCTACTGACCTAGTTTTTGAGGGCACGTGACCCAGTTTCGAACTTGATCTACATATCATCAAGGTGAACATTCTGACCAATTTTTATGAAGATCTTGTGAAATATATGGCCTCTAGAGAGGTCACAAGGTTTTTCTATTTTTAGACCTACTGACCTACTTTTTGGCCACACGTGACCCAGTTTCGAACTTGACCTAGAATTTACCAAGATGAACATTCTGACCCATTTTCATAAAGATCCCATGAAAACTGTGACCTCTAGAGATGTCACAAGGAAAAGTTTACGCACGGACTCACACACGGACGACGGACGCTGCGCGATCACAAAAGCTCACCTTGTCACTTCATGACAGGTGAGCTAAAAAGAAATTCTTGACATTAATTTCATGGGTATAATAATTCATATTTTTGGGATTAAAGATCCTAAGTGAAATTGATGACTATCCTAGAAGAGTTTACCTTGATGAAATACTCAAGACTATCATGAACAAGTGAATGAAGTATTGCCATGCAATACAAAGTCCCCTACTGGAAGGCACCTAATTTTTTCTACTGCAGTATAACATTATGAACTGATATCTGTCAATGATGTATAAACAATATTGTACTACATATACAATATGTTATAACATTATAACAACACACTTGGATTAAAATGTGCATATATAAAAACCCACAGTTGTTTTAATATTGAATTTTTTTGGCTGATTATAAAAATGTTATCATGTAAGTTATTTATAGTAACAACAATGGGAAATTAATCTTTAAAAAAAAAAAAAAAAAAAAAAAAAAAAATTAATAATATAAGTCCACAAGAAACTCTTTACCAGGTAGAGATAGGTCAAAATACACCTAAAAATTGGATGTAACATGCATGCTGTACCACAGAAAAGTGGTCTCGATTTTTCTCTACTGCCAGTAATAAAAAAGTTACAATAAAATCTATTTATAGTAACAACAAAGGGATGTAATTCTAAAAACAAGGGTGCCTCATGGTGGTGAACATTTGGTCCAAGTTACATCAAAATCCCTCCATGCATGAAGAAGAAATGTTCCATACAAAGTCATTCTTGAATTTGACCTTTGACTTCTAAATATGACCTTGACCTTAGACCTAGGGACCTGGTTCTTGCGCATGACATGTTGTCTCATCCAGGGGAATATTTGTGCCAACTGATATCTAAATCCTGCTTTGCATGACAAAGTTATAGACCGGACAGGAAAAAAATCCTCTTGACCTTTAATCTCAAAGTGTGACCTTGACCTTTAAGCTAGGGTACTGGGTGTTGCGCATGACATGTCGTCTCATCATGGGAAACATTTGTGCCAAGTAATATTAAAATCCCTTCATGGATGGCAGAGTTATGGACGGGACAGGAAAAAAACTCTGTTGACCTTTGACCCCCAATTGTGACCTTGACCTTTGAGCTAGGGGTCCGGGATTTGCGCATGACACGTCGTCTCATCATGGGGAACACTTGTGCTAAGTAATATTAAAATCCCTTAATGAATGTCAGAGTTATGGACTGGACACGAAACAGACCCTGTTCATGTTATGTTAACATTTGACTGCTAAGTGTGACCTTGACCTTTGAGCTAGGGGTCTGAAAGTTGTGCATGACATATCGTCTTATTATGAGGTACATTTGTGCCAAGTAATATTAAAATCCCTTCATAGATGGGAGAGTTATGGACCGGACAGGAAAAAAACCTTGTTGACCTTTGACCTCCAATTGTGACCTTGACCTTTAAGCTAGGGGTCCAGGTTTTGCGCATGACACGTCGTCTCCTCATGGGGAACATTTGTGCCAAGTAATATTAAAATCTCTTCATGGATGGGAGAGTTATGGACCGGACAGGAAAAAAGCCCTGTTGACCTTTGACCTCCAATTGTGACCTTGACCTTTGAGCTAGGGGTCCGGGATTTGCGCACGACACATCATCTCATCATGGGGAACATTTGTGCCCAGTAATACTAAAATCCCTTCAAGGATGGGAGAGTTGTGGACAGGACAGGAAAAAAGCCCTGTTGACCTTTGACCTCCTATTGTGGCCTTGACCTTTGAGCTAGGGGTCTGGGTTTTGCGCATGACACGTCGTCTCATCATGGGGAACATTTGTGCCAAGTAATATTAAAATCCCTTCATGGATGACAGAGTTATGGACCGGACACGAAATTGCAGACGGACGGAATGACGGAATGACGGAATGACGGAATGACGGAAAAGAGCATTCCTATAGTCCCCAAAACTGGTTTTCAACCAGTAGGGGACTAATAAACAGAACAAATAGCCTACCAGCAGCAATCATACGCTGACAACCCTGCTTCTCTAATGTGATAATCCATGTAGTAACAATCCTAGCTATACTGTCTTCATCCACCGGGTCAACCCATAATGTACTGGAATGCCTGATAGAGATAAAAAAAAATACCAGTAGATATCCATCACTTCAATTTTTTATCATCTTACTCGCTTAGTACTGAGAATGAAACACATTACAATATTTCCTTTTATTTGTTTGTATAATATGGCAGATCACTATATACTGTTTACCTTTTAGTTGTTCAAAAGCTCCTTTACTTTGCAATGATAATGTGATAGTATGTGTACAGTTGAATTGTCATTATTCATTCGGGATTAATTTATTTATGTTACAGGGTTTGTCATCAATAAAAAGTCTTAAGATATACATACAATGATGTGTGGCCACTGTAACATTTATCTGGATAGTGTAATGTTTTTCTCAGTTCTAACTCCACCTCTCTGACAGTATGAGGGTCATGTAAGGGTGCTGGTACGTTACTCAGAACGTAGTATATTGTACTGTTGATCTTGTCACCATTCAGACTGTTGGCTGCTCTTGAGTAGCTGATGCTAAAACCACTCAACCACAGCTAGGGAAATAATGAAAATTGTGTTAGTTGTCAATTGTATTAACAAGAGTACTGCCTGTTGGTGTTAAGGCTTGTCTGCAAGTCCTTGACATTTGGAAAAACACACAAAAAAAGAGTTCTGATTCTTGGTCTTCTTACTCAACATTTTCTATTTTTAGTAACAGTGACCTGACACTAGTTGCCATAAAAACAATCCCCAGCCTTCTGTCCTTTTTCTATTTTTAGTTACAGTGATCTCAAATATACGAGTATGTACAAACAAAAGTTAGTTCTTTATATAAACTTGCTAAAAAGTCTGGTGACACAAAGTCAATCCTAAGTTATATTTTATGCACACTGCCACTCATGTTTTGGATTAATCAGAAAAATTTAAACTGATTTAGTGTAGGGTCACCAAAAAACATTTCAAAGAAATTATTTGTAAATTAGGCCAGCAAGTTTTGACAAGATGATTTTTAAATTCACTATAGATAATTATATGGAAAATTAACAACATCCCTTAAGTTGAAAATTCTTGCCAGAAGGTCACCCATTTAAAAACATTTCTGTGAATTATTTTGACATTATAATAACAGTTTACTAAGACATGTTGTCTGAAGATTTCTCTACTCTTAGCTCTAGTGGTCACTTTTTTCGAGGAACCTGAATAATGAACATTCTCAGCAAATGGTCACCCAAGGGACAATTATGTTCAATCACTTTAAAATAAGGTCATTAGTTTTTGACAAGATTTTTGAAGTTTCCACTACAAGGGAAAAGTCACCTTGCCATCTGGCTGCCATTTTCTTTTACAAATTAAAATAATCTGAACAATCTTGGAAGTGGGTTGTCACCCAAGGAACATATCTATTAAATTTAAAATCAGAGAAGCAATTAAAACTTCCTTTTAAAATAATCAAGGTACTAATTCTTGACTAATTAAATATTTAGGAAGAAAACATTACAATTTCAAAGAAAGCAATGAATCACCTTAAAGAAATATCAGAAATTCAGTATGTGTATGTCCAAATATACAGAAAACAAATACAAACCTTTTCCCACAGAGAGGTATGTTCTGACTTCAGCGTTTCCGGGTCACTCTGTAAGGCAGTTGCCATCTCCTGCAATTAAAAAGGAAATCACAAATTATAAACATAAACTTGAAAGTTTCCAGAAAAGTATTTAGAAGTTCATTCAACAAACAATTCAACTGTCAAATATCATGTATATTGAATAAAGTTTAATCTAAAGACATATCGCAGTTTTCTATATGTATATAGGCAAAAATTTTCCTCCAGACAGAATTTCTTTAAGCTTTGTGTACTGACTGAGAATCAAGTTTAAAACGGAAATATGTATTAAAAATCATCGGTACCCAGGCTTGATCTTGAATTATCTGCCCTTAAAAATAAGATTTTTTTCAGTATTTTCCGACTTTAAAGGGCAGATAATTCATGACCAAGGCTGGGTACCTCTGATTTGTTTTATTTCATATTTCTGTTTTTGATTTGATTCTCTGTCAGTAAACACAGTTTAAAGAAATTCTGTCCGTAAGAAAATTTTGCCCCATGTTAATATAGCCACTGTGGCAAATGTCCTTAACTATGAACATGACAAAATGATACTGCAAAGTCCTGGTCTTTCCCATGGACCAAATTTCTTTAAACTTTGTATACTGACTGCAAATGAAGTCTGAAACAGAAATATAAATTAAAATGCACAGTTTCCTTGGTCTGATATTGAATTATCTGCCCTTGAAAATTGGATTTTTTAGTATTTTCTGGTTTTCAAGGGCAGATAATTCAAGATCAAGCCCGGGTACCTATGATTTTTAATACATATATCCGTTTTAAACTTGACTCTTAGTCAGTACACAGTTTAAAGAAATTCTGTCCGTAGGAAAATGTTTGCCTATATATATACAGAAAACTGTGCGATATGTCTTTAATGAATCACACTGTAGGATGTTTCTTAGAGAAGGCATGCAGAAAGTGTGATCAAATTCCATGGATAAGTATTTTACCAGGCAATTTTGGTATAACACATACACCACAAACATGGACAAGATATTCTAAAATTTAGTGAGAAACAAGCAATGACCAAAATTGTGTTATTTCTTTTATATCAGCAGTCACAATGAACATGTTTAATTTCATGTTTTCCTGATAGCACTCTTTAAGATTAAAAGAAAACAGGCATTATTTCATTCAAAATCAAGCACATTTTTTGTTGCTTAGCAATGCAGTTATATGCAAAATGATCAAATTTTAATTTTATCAAAATTCTTTGGTTAATAGGTAACGATGTTTTCCATAGTTGCTGTTGAAAAGCATACATTTATGATAAACTTACTCAGAAACAAATTTACACCAGAACAAAAGCATATTGTCATGCAAGATTAATTAATCTATATTGAAGTTGAATAATTTTCCAAGCAGACATAATTTAGAGATCAACAACCTTTTTTCATTTATGTTCTCACCTGTCTACATTTAGCATGAAGATCAACAACCTTTTTTCATTTATGTTCTCACCTGTCTACATTTAGCATGGAGATCAACAACCTTTCATCGTTTATGTTCTCACCTGTCTACATTTAGCATGGAGATCAACAACCTTTCATCGTTTATGTTCTCACCTGTCTACATTTAGCATGGAGATCAACAACCTTTCATCGTTTATGTTCTCACCTGTCTACATTTAGCATGGAGATCAACAACCTTTCATCGTTTATGTTCTCACCTGTCTACATTTAGCATGGAGATCAACAACCTTTCATCATTTATGTTCTCACCTGTCTACATTTAGCATGAAGATCAACAACCTTTCAGCGTTTATGTTCTCACCTGTCTACATTTAGCATGGAGATCAACAACCTTTCATCATTTATGTTCTCACCTGTCTACATTTAGCATGGAGATCAACAACCTTTCATCGTTTATGTTCTCACCTGTCTACATTTAGCATGGAGATCAACAACCTTTCAGCGTTTATGTTCTCACCTGTCTACATTTAGCATGGAGATCAACAACCTTTCAGCGTTTATGTTCTCACCTGTCTACATTTAGCATGGAGATCAACAACCTTTCAGCGTTTATGTTCTCACCTGTCTACATTTAGCATGGAGATCAACAACCTTTCATCATTTATGTTCTCACCTGTCTACATTTAGCATGGAGATCAACAACCTTTCAGCGTTTATGTTCTCACCTGTCTACATTTAGCATGGAGATCAACAACCTTTCAGCGTTTATGTTCTCACCTGTCTACATTTAGCATGAAGATCAACAACCTTTCAGCGTTTATGTTCTCACCTGTCTACATTTAGCATGAAGATCAACAACCTTCTATCATCTGTGTTCTCACCTGTCTACATTTAGCATCGAGATCAACAATCTTTCATCATTTATGTTCTCACCTGTCTACATTTAGCATGGAGATCAACAACCTTTCATCATTTATGTTCTCACCTGTCTACATTTAGCATGAAGATCAACAACCTTTCATCATTTATGTTCTCACCTGTCTACATTTAGCATGAAGATCAACAACCTTTCATCATTTGTGTTCTCACCTGTCTACATTTAGCATGAAGATCAACAACCTTTCATCATTTGTGTTCTCACCTGTCTACATTTAGCATCGAGATCAACAACCTTTCATCATTTATGTTCTCACCTGTCTACATTTAGCATGAAGATCAACAACCTTTCATCATTTATGTTCTCACCTGTCTACATTTAGCATGAAGATCAACAATCTTTCATCATTTGTGTTCTCACCTGTCTACATTTAGCATGGAGATCAACAACCTTTCATCATTTATGTTCTCACCTGTCTACATTTAGCATCGAGATCAACAATCTTTCATCATTTGTGTTCTCACCTGTCTACATTTAGCATGAAGATCAACAACCTTTTTTCATTTATGTTCTCACCTGTCCACATTTAGCATCGAGATCAACAACCTTTCAGCGTTTATGTTCTCACCTGTCTACATTTAGCATCGAGATCAACAACCTTTCATCAATTATATTCTCACCTGTCTACATTTAGCATCGAGATCAACAACCTTTAATCATTTATGTTCTCACCTGCCTACATTTAGCATTGAGATCAACAACCTTTAATAGTTTATGTTCTCACCTGCCTACATTTAGCATTGAGATCAACAACCTTTAATAGTTTATGTTCTCTCCTGTCTACATTTAGCATCGAGATTAACAACCTTTAATCATTTGTGTTCTCACCTGTCTACATTTAGCATCAAGATCAACCATCATTCTCTTTATGTCCAGTACAGGTGCAGCCTTAGTGTACTGTACTACAGTGTATATCGTCTGCTTGGAATATCTGAAATAAGTTTCCGATGGCATAGATAGGTACTTGATACATGATTTATCAATTAATGTCGAAATGAAGAACAACATCTGGGCTATAGTCAGCTATAGACTAATACTAATATCCTCCATTGTTTTTTTTAGATAAAAAGCCTTGAAAATCCTATATTGCTCATCAGAATTCCACAGCTCAAACAGGTGAAATAAGCAACATTTCTGCCTAATTACCTTGAAAACTGGCCTGCAAACCTGGCCCATTCAAGTCAGTCATGTTTTTTTTCTTCGTAAATCAAGATGGCTTTTAACAAATTAAGAAGAGGGTCAGTGTTCTATTTTTAGCTCTGGTCGCCATGTTTTTTGACAAATCAGAATAACATGGACATTTTTGATAGATAGCCAGCCAAGAAGCTCTTCTACATGATTGTTTAGGAGCTGAAAAATGGGAAACATTCTTTTTAGGAGGGGAATGGTACCAATATTCATCACCAAAGACAGCCAAACAAGTGTCCTGAACATATAGACTAAATTGTACAAGAGCACCGCCTTGCGGGTGCAGACGCTCATCTGATTTTTTGTCTCTGTATAATAGAAATGTTGTCCTACCCGTGTCTTTATGATTATTTCTAAGTCCAAAAGGGGCCATAATTCTTGCAAAAAGCAGGATGGGGTTATTTTTCTTGCTGTACAGAGTCGGCTTTTGATGGTGAACAAGTGTTGCAAGTTTTAAAGCAATAGCTTTAATAGTTTAGGAGAAAAGCTGACCTAAACACAAAACTTAACCAAGAAATTTGATTTTCTAAGTCCAAAAGGGGCCATAATTCTTGCAAAAAGCAATGTAGAGTTACGGTACTTGCTGTGCAGAGTCAGCTTTTAATGGCAAATAACTGCTCCAAGTTTTAAAGCAATAGCTTTGACCGTTAAGCAGAAAAATTGACCTAAACGCAAAACTTAACCAAGAAATCTGATATTTCCTATGTCCAAAAGGGGCCATAATTCTTGCAAAAAGCAGGATGGAGTTATGTTTCTTGCTGTACAGAGTCAGCTATTGATGGTGAACAAGTGTTGCAAGTTTTAAAGCAATAGCTTTGATAGTTTAGGAGAAAAGCTGACCTAAACATAAAACTTAACCAGGCAATGCCAATGCCGATGCCGACACCGATCAAGAGATGACAATAACTCTTCATTTTTTTTTCAAAAAAATCAGACGAGCTTAAAATGAAACCAATCTATAATTTTAGCAAGCAGTGCTATTTACAACTCTGGCAGCATAAACAACATTACCCTTAGAATGAGGGGTAATAATACAAACAAAGTGTCATTTGTCAAAATTTTGACTGACACAGCCCTAATTATCGACTGATATTAATTGTATCAAAAACAAGATCTATTAGTTGTCATGAGATTTCAACAGATTTCAATCTAAGTTCATATGCAAGTTTCATATCTGTTATATTTCATAAACCTTTAGTTTCATTGATTGGAGCAAAGGTTGCTTACTTGCCACTTGGAATTTCTTCCTGTTTATCTTTGACAGAAGTTGATGCCACGACCACTCCAACATACAAATCTTCATCTGTACTAGCTTCAATCTTCACCAAACCAGATGACATTGTGTATGTTACCATGGTTCCGATGTAATTCTTCTCACTGAAAAACAACAACAATAAGTAGAGAGTCTGAAAATGTTTGATTAAGTAATTACTGAGAAACACACTTACATGCAAACAAAGCTCTGTTAAAAAGGGACATAATTCTGAACAAAAAATGGAGTTATGTAACTTGCTCAAACAGTACATCTCATGATGCTGAAGTCATGTGTGAAGTCTGAAAACATTTGGTCAAGTATTTTTTGAGAAACCTGCTTATATGCAAAATTTTAACACCAAAATTTGTAAGTTAAAAAGGGGCATAATTATGACAAAATGAAACGTACAGTCATGTAACAAGTCCTGTGAGGTAATCTCATAAGTCTAAAAGCATTAGACCTAGTAGTTTTAGAAAAACCTTATTACATATGAGACTTTTTTGTGCTGATGTGGACACCAATAGAAGGGTGACAACAAAAACTATACAATCTGAAAATTTCAAATAGTCAAGCCAAAACTGCTTATAGAATTGTTCCTGGTGTTTTAAAAATATATCCTCTCCCATACTGGCCTGCAGAAGGTATGTAATTTTGTATGCTGTGACCTTGACCTTTAGCCAAATTACCTCAAAAACATCAGCAGTCATCAAATGACCACAGATAATCATCCTATGAAGTTTGACAACTGACTTGACATAAATTTACAAAAATTTAGAACTAAATCTTTTTTATTTCCCCGATTTTGGTAAAAAAACTTTTATGTACAAAACACCGTGTGAAAAACATCACATGTTATATAACAATCGTCTAATGTTTTCCAGTAAACCTCGCTTATAAGGAACAGGTTGGGACCTCTAAATATTGTTCCTTATAACCGAGGTTCTTTATATCCGTATAGCGAACTAATTCCTTGTAACCGAGGTTTGTATAACAAACACAATTTGTATAACGAACACTTTTTGACTGACGTTTGTAAAGGGCTCCGGGTCGACCATGAATCTTTATGTGAGAAAGTTGTGAGTATAGTACCAGTCCTTTCCTAGAGAGATGGTAAGGTAAACTGACTGTGCATATATGACTAAAATAGTGTTGAAACACGGCGTTTAAACCTAAACTAAGCCAAAATGTACGTCAGCTTTTGTCGGCTATTTCTATCTTCTTTTTAGAGAGCACTACATTATGATTATAAGATATGTTGCAGCCCTTATCTTGCTCAAAAGCATGTTATGTGAAAAAGCATCAGTACTAATGTAAAATAAATGTTCAAATAATTAATACAAAAATGTTAAATTAGACTATCAATTAAAATTCAAAAGTAGGGTGTTTATGACATACAGTGCATTACGACTATACAACGGTGCCATACATACGGACTAAAGTGTAAATTATACCTATAGTTTTGCTATTGTCCATTTTAGCACCTGCTATAATTTTTACAATTGTAAATTTGGTAAACAGGACTGTTTGCCATTGTTAATCACGCGTAGTTAACACATTTATTTAGGACAGTATGACATGACCCTGTCGGCGACTGATTTTCGTTCACAATTGTTATCATGAAATACCTAATACATGTAGCTCTCAAACATAATCTCGAGTCAATAAAAGTTAATGATGATATTTATCATATCCGTGAAATAACAAACTAAAGATCATAGAAATGAAATAATATGTGTTTATTCATGTGCATAAATGTGCATGAAAGTGCCGACATTACACTGACGTCATCGGCGATTCTCCTGTTTATTTCCAGTTTTCAATAATTTTTATTCTTTATGTGTGTTCGCTATAACCGAGGGATTTTTCATTGAATTTCATACTTTGGGACTAGAAAAAGTGTTCCTTATAACCGAGTGTTCCTTATAACCGAGGATTTTTATATTGAATAAAGAAGGAATTAGATCGGGGAATTGAAAACTGTTCCTTATAACCGAGTGTTCCTTATATCCGAGTTCCGTATAAGTGAGGTTTACTGTATAACTCTAGGTCAAGTACATTTTGAGGTACATGGGACACATAAACTTTTATGCCCATAATGCATATTTCTGAAGTCCAGTGAGCTAAAAATCTTCCAAGTGGTTTAAAAGATATTGAGTGGACAGGATATTAAGTTATTTGACCTTTGAACTCAAAGTGTGACCTTCTTGGACCTTGTGATGTGGGTTGTGGGTTCTGCACCTTGCCTTTATGAGGTGAACGACTGATGGTAGTTTAATGAAAATCCTCCAAGTTCTTTAGACAATAAGAAGCAGTATGACTTCAAAAAGTGACCTTGACCTTGGACCTAATGATCTGAGTTGTGCTTATCCTGATGAGGTTAATGATTATTAATGCAAGTTTATGAAACTCTTCTCAGCATTTAAGAAGATATGAAGCAGACACAACGGACGGACATACAACATCTAGACATGCATGACTCCAATACAGCCACTATATACGTTATATCTGCGGGTATAATAAACTAACTTATTCACGTTTTACCTGACTGTTGACTGCTGCACATCTTTCCATCCAGATGCTTGAACTTGGTCGAAATCGACAAAGACATCAGCAGATGTTGGATTGTGTAGTCGTATCTCTTGTATCATCAGTGAAGGTCGTGACCTATGTGCATACAGCTGAGACTCCACAGATACACAACCTTTCCTCTATAAAAACAATTTAAACTAGAGATGCTTTTGAGAAAAGCGCATGTCTCCCACAACTGCCTCTATGAAAAATGTCTAGTTTCTCTAGATGGTTTAAACGAGTGGATCCAATTAGATGGTGTGGACGAGTAGATCCAATCAGTTATTCAAGGGCCATAATTCAAAAGTGCCTGGGCAGATTTGGCTAGTTATCGAACTTGGCTGAGTTCTAATGGTCTTACACATTTTGATTAAGTTTGGTGAAGATCGGATGAGAAATCTTCGACTTAGAGAGCGGACAAGAGTAAAAAGACTGATTTTTCTTTAATTCAAGGGCTGTAACTCCAAAATGCCTGGACTGATCTGGCTAGTTATCGAAGCTGGCTGAGGTCTCATGATAAAACACAATTTGTTAAAGTTTGGTGAAGATCGGATGAGAAATGTTTGACTTAGAGTGCGGACAAGAGTAAAAAGACCAATTTTTCGGTAATTCAAGGGCCGTAACTCCAAAATGCCTGGACCGATTTGGCTAGTTATCAAACTTGGCCGAGGTCTCATGGTCAAACACATTTTGTTCAAGTTTGGAAAAGATCGAATGAGAAATGTTTCTAGATGGTTTAAATGAGTGGATCCAATTAGATGGTGTGGATGAGTAGATCCAATCAGTTATTCAAGGGCCATAATTCAAAAGTGCCTGGGCGGATCTGGCTAGTTATCGAACTTGGCTGAGTTCTAATGGTCTTACACATTTTGATTAAGTTTGGTGAAGATCGGATGAGAAATGTTCGACTTAGAGTGCGGACAAGAGTAAAAAGGCCAATTTTTGGTAATTCAAGGGCCATAACTCCAATACGCCTGGACTGATTTGGCTAGTTATCGAACTTGGCCGAGGTCTTATTGTCAGACACATTTTGTTCAAGTTTGGAAAAGATCGAATGAGAAATGTTTCTAGATGGTTTAAAAGAGTGGATCCAATTAGATGGTGTGGACGAGTAGATCCAATCAGTTATTCAAGGGCCATAATTCAAAAGTGCCTGGGCGGATTTGGCTAGTTATCGAACTTGGCTGAGTTCTAATGGTCTTACACATTTTGATTAAGTTTGGTGAAGATCGGATGAGAAATGTTCGACTTAGAGTGCGGACAAGAGTAAAAAGGCCAATTTTTCGGTAATTCAAGGGCCATAACTCCAATACGCCTGGACTGATTTGGCTAGTTATCAAACTTGGCCAAGGTCTTATTGTCAGACACATTTTGTTTAAGTTTGGTGAAAATAGGATGAGAAATGTTCGACTTAGAGTGCTGACAAGCTTTGTGACAGACACACACACACACAGACACACACACAGACTGGAGTAAATCAATATGTCTCCCACACCACTGTGTGGTGGGAGACATAATACTTAGTTTGTAACTTTGTATCAATTTGTCCATTTCTAAGCTAACTTGTGCAGAAAGACATATAAAGACAAGTTACTCACTGTTGTGTTCATATACATTTTACAATAAGATTTTCCTTTCTCTTCTAACCTATTGAGAAAATTATGCTCAGCTGTAACATTCCAGACTTATTTGCAGCCAATTCTAATTGTCTGCTTGCAGCTCAATACAAAATTTCAAAAAGCAAAGAAATATTTGTGATATAAAAAAGCATTAGGCAAGAACATATGGTTCTCGGTCAGGTAAAACAAGATAAAATCTTACAGCATTAAAAATCTGTAATCTGTTGGCAATGCCCTGTCTTAGTTGTAAAACATCCACCTCTGAAACAAAAAGAAATACATGAGAGCCACAACGGCTCTAGATCGCTCACTTGAATTTAACTGCTTGCTTGAACAAATTTGGGTCACAGAAAGAAAATTACTGTAAACTTATTTTGAAATTTGGCAAGCATTTTCTAACAAGAATTGTTGAAACTTTCCACTATATTAAAGGAAACACTGTATGCATACAGCAAAAGAGAGTACACCCTTTGATGGCCATCTGTTTGACAAATCAGAATAACTGGAACAATTTTGGTACAAAGTCACCAAGGAAACAGTCTGTGAAATTATTTCAAAATCTGACCAGCTATTTGTGGAGATTTTTAGTTTTCCATACAGCCATTCAGAGAAAATTAGCCTAGTCCCTTGTCAACGAAGTTTTTTTTAATAAACAAATAGAGCTTGAAGGAATTTTGTAAAGAGTCTTCCAACAACATTTCAAAGAAATTATTCTGAAACTGAGTCTGGAGTTTCAGAGGAGTATTTTCTTTTTAATTTTCAGTATAACCATATATAGAGAATATTATTCCTCCCATCCCGACCCCCACTAGCAACCATGTTTTAACAATACATCAAAGCTTGAAGGGAATGTAAAGGGTCACCCAAAGGACATTTCAGTGAAACTATTTGAAAATTGGGCCAGAAGTTTCAGAGCTTTTTTAAAGTTTTCAAATATATACCGTAGATACCCATGTATAATGCGCACCCGTGTATAATGCGCACCCCAGATTTTGGCCCAAAATCCTTGGAAAAAAAACATTTTTGGTCAATTTTGAGGTGGATGGAAAACGAAAGTAGAGTTTACATTGACACCGGTAATAAATTTTATTTCCGCGGCAGAGAGCAGCATCGGTCTCGCAGTACTATCGATTCTTATTTTCTCGAAAATAAAACCAGTAAAATATTGTTTTGTTTGTTGTTTTACCTTTTTAATTAACTATTTTGAATAAATAAACAGGAGCTGATTCAATATTTCGGAATGGTATCTTTCAAAATGACATGAGCTTCTCAATTCAAACCAATAACAAAAGGTGTGATAGTCTTTTTGTCACGATCAAATAGCCAGTAATTACCGTCAATTAACATGTCACCTCGTGCCAATTATATTGTTCACAGTTTGATCTCGGTTAAAGATAATTCTCGATCTTTAATTAGTATCATAATTTTTGTGATTTATTAACATTTCTTTCATCAAAATACTTTTAAATTTATATGAAATTAATTTTGTTTGAAAGAAAAATAAACCATTCGATCTTTTACGGAACGTAACGGCAATCTTAGATTTTAGCGGTGACAGTAAGCGCGGGGAGTAGTTTCCCTTTACCAAAATGGCGAACATCGGTAACAAACTTGTTTTGAAATTGGAAAATTGTCTATACCTGTGTATTATGCGCACCCACGATTCGGGGGTTGTCCTGGGGGTCAAAAAAACTGCGCATTATACATGGGTATCTTCGGTAGCCATATTGATAAAACTAGCCATGCCTGCAGGTGTCTAGATTGTTATGAAACAAAATGGGTTGCAGGAATTCAATGGAGGAAATCACTTTGAAATCATTGTTCACATGTACATGCATATAGAACTATAACTACTTTCAATAATTCAAGCATTAAAGTGACACACTTAAGGAAAAGTGACACAAATTGACATACATCAGGAAAAAGATAAATCGAAATATTACTAACTTTACATGATCTTTGAGATATAATTTCATGGACTGATAAAACCATAAAATTGTGAAAATTTGTCATAAACTTCAAATCATGATTAAACAGTAGTAGAGATTGAGATGGACTTTTCCATTCACTCCAAAACAGGGCTTCGGAAATTTGCCGGTTTGTTGGTTTTGGACCGATTTTTGACTTTTCAGACCGATTCGTGAAGTGAAAAAACGAAAAAAATCGGTCCCGTAAAAATAGAGAAAAGTATAAATTTCGGTCTGATATCTCAATACACGATCACCTGCCAAGTAGGAAATTGTTGGTCGCACTTTCAGATAATCAATAAACGTGTCAATCGGTCTGATTGTCACTTTGATAATCGGTCCGTAATTAGCGCGTGACGCAATCAGTGCTCGCGCGGCACATCCTTTAATGTTTGCAGACAGCCGACTGCGGTGTATTAAACATTTTTGACTGGTTTCCTAACGTTTCTGACTGGATCCAAATCATTTCGACGGGGATCCACTTCTTTTATTTAGAATCCGACGGATGGTTTATTTCAAAAGGCTATGTTTGATCACGGTAACAAACAAATGGTCGCTGCATTTAATCAAAGAGCTATAATTGTACATTATAGGTCTTTGATTTAATGAGACATCACACGGAAAACCGATAAAAATAATTTTTATAATTACTTGATTGAAAAAAATACATGATTCATTTGTTGGGGCTCCAGTTGAAACAAATGCAGAAAATCGTCTTTGCAACCCGACTGTACAAAAAAGAAAAAAATGGACGGGCAACCACGAATGATGAAGAAAACCGGAGTGGCACTGTTTATCAAATCGGTCTTTTAAAAAACGTTTCAAAATGAAATTTTGTTTACATCAGAAGAGAACATATAACTTTATAAAATGTAGTTGCTTATTGAAGTACAACGTAAGTGAAATGAAATATCCGTGGCCAACCCACGTGACGTTTTGGTACTATACATGCGGGAAATTCGATCTCAGCGTTCAAATAACATACACATTCGGTCCGCGGCAGAGTATTCTTTAAATACTGAGGCTGTTTAGCAGAGAATATGTGTCGTGTAACTCACTTTGACGCATCGTATTTTATAGAATTCCGTCAAAGAATGAGGAAACATCACAAAGTATCTGCCGTGTATATGGTATCGAAGTCACGTGCGTTGGCTTTTAGACTAGTTACGCACTTGGTGTCAACGCCTCGTATTATCTCAGAAAAACATCGAAAATTAAACAAAGTAACGATCACCCATAACACTGAATAACTGTCTTCATTGTATGTTAACGGGCGGTGACTGGTAACTCAGTTTTAATGCATGACATGCTTATTTCTTTACCCTATCACATTTTACAAAATATGTAATATTGGGAATGCGGTGGGCGGGGTAGCGCCGATGTCAGGATTTTGGTTTCGGACCGATTGAGTTATCAAAATTTCCGGAGCCCTGCTCCAAAAGTATAACTGGACTTTTTTAAATATCTTATAGATGTCATTGCCAGTTTTGAAACTTTGGTATGAGTATAGAGTATATCTGGAACTGGAAGGCATACTCTTTATAGAAATGTAAACATCTTCAAGATGACAGAAATTTGCTGCTACTAACTTGACATACCCTCTCTTCGGATATTTTCTATATTTGTACCGACTATAGGATAGTACGGTACAGGTAATGACAAGGCCCTGTTCAGTCGAATATACAATCCACTCTGGCTGTCAAATGCTGCTGCTATGTATCCGTTCCCTGAAACAATCAGAATAACTCTTAACTTTATTTCCCAGTCTTTACTTTAATTGTGATAATAATAAAGCACATCTACTATCTTCCTTCATTTTAAGCAAACAACTTATATAAATTTCCTCTATGTGTAGTGTCAGCTTTTGTTTATGCTTAAGATATGACAAAAAATTAAGAAAAACTGTAGAACAGACAATATTTCTTGAGACTTTGTTTAACACATGGACTTCAATTCAGTACTCGGTGCTCAGAGCAATGGTGCTGTAGAGACTATGGTTCAATTCAACCAATGGTGAAATTCAAACTCTGATCCTTTGCGTAAACAAACTGCCGGATCCATCCCAGAACCAGTTTTTAAGTACAAATATTTAATTTACTAAACCAGATTTAATTTAATAGTAACAAACCTACATACCAACATACATAGGGTAGTTTTTCTGACTCAGCATCTCTGGTACATAGTTGAGAACATTGTCCAGCAAATCTAACTGATGTTGATAGGGAGCCAGTTTATCATTCAGGCATACACTTCCTACTGAAACACAGAAAACAAATTCTGGTAAGTGTATAAATTTTTAATTGTTTTGTCTTTGCTTGGTTGACCATCACATGACACTATTATTGGTTATATGGCAACTTACCAGCTTTTGGTGGTAGAGGAAGGCCCTAGGTGCCCTGCCATGCATTATTTCTTGCATGGATGGGCAATTGATCTACTCAGAGCTCTGAATTTGGCAAACTCCTACTGGGCCCGAGTTATGTCAATACAATGCCATGTAATCAGCTGTTTAGACAGAATAAAGGAGTTTTGACTAGAGCAAGCACCTGTGAAGTAACACTTACCTTCTATAAGCCAGCTGTATGTCTTCCTCACATAAATTCTATACCTAAAGCAAGGTTTCAAAACCCACCATGGTGAGTGGCAAGTGATTCATTAAACAACGTTTGAAGACATTTTCAACTTTCCAATATTTCGTTTATTTATTTAATTCAGGAGCAAACAGACCCATTACAGGGTTAGATCACTATTCGAAATATACGTTTTATTGTTCTTAATATAATATTTTTATCATCCCACTTTCATATGAAAGTATTTAAAAACCTAAGTATTTCTTCTTCTTTCAATATAATTTCTAGTTTTACATTTGCTACTGTGGATACTAGTATTGGGTTAAAATCTAAAAAAAAAAAGATTAATAGCATATTTTCAAATATTCAGAGCTAGTCACTATTGAACACAATGCACCGACACAAGTATTTGCAATTTTGATTACAGATCAATGAAACATAGTCCAACATACTTTCTAATCATGACTGCTGTCACGAAAACATAGAGCCTATATGTAATTTGGTTTAATTATTACAATAAATGAAGTATATGAAGAACAAGAGCTGTCTCCATAGGATGACACATGCCCCCGATGGCACTTTGAATGAATAGTTATGGCCAATGTTAGAGTTTAGGACCTTTGACCTACGGACCTGGGTCTTGTGCGCGACACGTCGTCTTACTGTGGTACACATCCATGCCCAATATTTTTAAAATCCAAGCATGAATGACAAAGATATGGACCTGACACGCCCATCAATGCACTATGTTGAAATATGACCTTTAACGTCTAAGTGTGACCTTGACCTTTGAGCTACGGACCTGGGTCTTGCGCACGACACGTCGTCTTACTGTGGTACACATTTATGCCAAGTTATTTGAAAATCCATCCATGGATGACAAAGATATGGACCGGACACGAATGCACTATCATGAAAAATGACCTTTAACGTCTAAGTGTGACCTTGACCTTTGAGCTACGGACCTGGGTCTTGCACGCGACACGTCGTCTTACTGTGGTACACATTCATGCCAAGTTATTTGAAAATCCATCCATGGATGACAAAGATATGGACCGGACACGCCCAACTATCATGAAAAATGACCTTTAACGTCTAAGTGTGACCTTGACCTTTGAGCTACGGACCTGGGTCTTTCGCGCGACACGTCGTCTTACTGTGGTACACATTCATGCCAAGTTATTTGAAAATCCATCCATCGATGACAAAGATATGGACCGGACACGAAAATTGCGGACAGACTGACAGACCGACAGACTGACAGACGGTTCAAAAACTATATGCCTCCCTTCGGGGGCATAAAAATACTTGTAATCCAAATTTACTGCATATTAAAATCTCACTTTACTCAATAAATTTCTCAATTACCTAATGACGTCCTCTTCTTGGAACCAACACCAAACAAGTGTGGTACAATATAGTAGAGGAACACCAGCAAAACAAAAAGCCCCAGAATAATCTTTCTTGACCTGAAATTGATCAAAGCTATATATAACAAACTGTTGTAATATGTACAGACTACCTACTGTTTGTTCCATGAAGTTTTCACCTGATGTCTGTTTACATATACTAATGACATTAAACATGATCATCTTAAAGAACTCCGAGGGTGGTCGTAAACTTTTAAAATTTCAAAAGACCTTGCTTAAATTTTAAATCATTTTTCAGTTATCTCTTAAAAAACAATTTTGATTGGATATTTTCCACTGTAAATTTAAACTATTTTTGAACCAATCTTTTGTTTAAATTCATGTTTATTTTTTAGTGGATTGTTATAAAACTTTCAGACATTAGCATAAAAGTATGTTTTAGGCGAAACTTTTGTGAAACTTGATTTTATCTAAAATTGTGATTCTGCCCGATTTTCACAATGGGAAAAAAAAATACATTTTTTTAAAAAATTGTAATTATTAAAGATATTTAAACTAATTCAGAAAGATAACCCACCCTCAGAGACATTTTAAGTGATGTACAGTTTATATCTGGACCTTGCAAAGTCGCAATTCCTCAAAAGCCCTGTTACAGATAAGGTGGATCTTACAGTAAACAAAAAGGGAAAATAGTTATGAAATAAATAGAATTTGAACAGAATTTGAACAGCAATATCGAAAGTCAGGCAAATGACTTTCACAATATATATATGTATGGTTAAAAGTTAAAAGATTTTGTAATATAGCTTTAAATTTTAAATGGAGAACATTTTCACAGATTTCAAGGTTGTTTCAAATCAAAAAAATTAAATTCCAATATACAGAAAAAGGACCATTATTTCATCTCTAAAATTTGAAATCCATATTTTCATGTCCCAGTAAAATGACTATATTTAAGCTGAAACAAATTTCATGCATGCTTAGTTAAATGATTTGACAATATGACAAAATTAATGAAGCCATGATTTCTGCTTCATCAATTGTTATTGTGAGAAAATTTTTATCAAGTCCCACTTTCAGTTCTCCAGTAATATTTACGCAGTGTTTGCCACTAACATTTTCTAAGAATTGAGCCAAACAACAGATAATTTGCAATAATAAAACAAGAGCTGTCAGAGGACAACAAAGCACAACTGTTCAAAAGCCTTTTCTCTAAAGAAAGTTAAAATAATGAAAACATAAACAAACACAAATGGGACAACAGTTTTGTGTTTTAGAACTTTCCTCCCTTTTGATGCTTGACAAGATAACAGAACACCCCACCCCTACAAAAAATTGCTAAGAAGAGAAAGGGTATAACTTTGTAAAAATGCAAAACAGAGTCATGGAAGGATTGAAAAAATTTGCTTGCATATACAAAAAGCCAATACTACAACCATACCTTTTCCACACAGCCGAAGTTAAGTTTTCTGTACAAAAAATGAAAGTCTTGACCATTATAGCATTAACAACAAGAGCACCGCCTTGCGGGTGCTGACGCTCATCTGATTTTTTTTGTGTAATAGAAATATTGTCCTACCCATGATTTTCTAAGTCTAAAAAGGGCCATCATTCTTGCAAAAAGCAGGATAGAGTTATGTTTCTTGATGTACAGTGTCCACTTATGATGGTGAAAAACTGTTGCAAGTTTTAAAGCAATAGGTTTGATAGTTTATGAGAAAAGTTGACTTAAACATAATACTCAACCAAGAAAATGATTTTCTAAGTCCAAAAGGGGCAATAATTATTGCAAAAAGCAGGATGGAGTTATGCTGCTTGCTGTACAGGGTCAGCTTATGATGGTGAACAAGTGTTGCAAGTTTCAAAGCAATAGCTTTGATACTTTAAGAGAAAAAGTTGACCTAAACATAAAACTTAACCAAGAAATCTGATATTTTCTAAGTCCAAAAGGGGCCATAAATCTTGCAAAAAGCAGGACGGAGTTATGTTTCTTGCTATACAGGGTCAACTTATGATGGTGAACAAGTGTTGCAAGTTTTAAAGCAATAGCTTTGATAGTTTAGGATAAAAGCTGACCTAAACATAAAACTTAACCAAGAAAACTGATTTTCTAAGTCCAAAAGGGGCAATAAATCTTGCAAAAAGCAAGATGGAATTATGTTTCTTGATGTACAGGGTCTGCTTATGATGGTGAACAAGTATTCCAAGTTTCAAAGCAATAGCTTTGATAGTTTAGGAGAAAAGTTGACCTAAACATAAAACTTAACCAAGAAATCTGATATTTTCTAAGTACAAAAGGGGCCATAAATCTTGCAAAAAGCAAGATGGAGTTATGTTTCTTGCTATACAGGGTCAGCTTATGATGGTGAACAAGTATTCCAAGTTTCAAAGCAATAGCTTTGATAGTTTAGGAGAAAAGCTGACCTAAACATAAAACTTAACCAGGCAACGCCGACGCAGACGCCGACGCCGACGCCGACAACCGCTCAAGTGATGACAATAACTCATCATTTTTTTTCAAAAAATCAGATGAGCTAAAAATGTATTTAATCTGAAATTTTAGGTGTATGGGTAGTGCACAACTCGCAGTTCCAGATAATTTCGCCATATTGTTGCTGTAATTATTTTCTGGCATCTAATGCTTTCCTGGGTAGATTCCCTTTGTGGAAGATAAATGCAATCTACTTACATATATGGTAAGTACAGTGCACTGATAATCACATACAATAGTCTTTAATGAAGACAACACTATTATCTACAAACCATGCCCCCTACTCATTTGCAAACTAGTGATGGCTTTCTTCCATAGCTTTTTTTGTCAAGATAAATGTATTCTAAACTTTTACAATAGAGGAACACCAGCAAAACAAAAAGCCCCAGAATAATCTTTCTTGACCTGAAATTGATCAAAGCTATATATAACAAACTGTTGTAATATGTACAGACTACCTACTGTTTGTTCCATGAAGTTTTCACCTGATGTCTGTTTACATATACTAATGACATTAAACATGATCATCTTAAAGAACTCCGAGGGTGGTCGTAAACTTTTAAAATTTCAAAAGACCTTGCTTAAATTTTAAATCATTTTTCAGTTATCTCTTAAAAAACAATTTTGATTGGATATTTTCCACTGTAAATTTAAACTATTTTTGAACCAATCTTTTGTTTAAATTCATGTTTATTTTTTAGTGGATTGTTATAAAACTTTCAGACATTAGCATAAAAGTATGTTTTAGGCGAAACTTTTGTGAAACTTGATTTTATCTAAAATTGTGATTCTGCCCGATTTTCACAATGGGAAAAAAAAATACATTTTTTTAAAAAATTGTAATTATTAAAGATATTTAAACTAATTCAGAAAGATAACCCACCCTCAGAGACATTTTAAGTGATGTACAGTTTATATCTGGACCTTGCAAAGTCGCAATTCCTCAAAAGCCCTGTTACAGATAAGGTGGATCTTACAGTAAACAAAAAGGGAAAATAGTTATGAAATAAAATAGAATTTGAACAGAATTTGAACAGCAATATCGAAAGTCAGGCAAATGACTTTCACAATATATATATGTATGGTTAAAAGTTAAAAGATTTTGTAATATAGCTTTAAATTTTAAATGGAGAACATTTTCACAGATTTCAAGGTTGTTTCAAATCAAAAAAATTAAATTCCAATATACAGAAAAAGGACCATTATTTCATCTCTAAAATTTGAAATCCATATTTTCATGTCCCAGTAAAATGACTATATTTAAGCTGAAACAAATTTCATGCATGCTTAGTTAAATGATTTGACAATATGACAAAATTAATGAAGCCATGATTTCTGCTTCATCAATTGTTATTGTGAGAAAATTTTTATCAAGTCCCACTTTCAGTTCTCCAGTAATATTTACGCAGTGTTTGCCACTAACATTTTCTAAGAATTGAGCCAAACAACAGATAATTTGCAATAATAAAACAAGAGCTGTCAGAGGACAACAAAGCACAACTGTTCAAAAGCCTTTTCTCTAAAGAAAGTTAAAATAATGAAAACATAAACAAACACAAATGGGACAACAGTTTTGTGTTTTAGAACTTTCCTCCCTTTTGATGCTTGACAAGATAACAGAACACCCCCACCCCTACAAAAAATTGCTAAGAAGAGAAAGGGTATAACTTTGTAAAAATGCAAAACAGAGTCATGGAAGGATTGAAAAAATTTGCTTGCATATACAAAAAGCCAATACTACAACCATACCTTTTCCACACAGCCGAAGTTAAGTTTTCTGTACAAAAAATGAAAGTCTTGACCATTATAGCATTAACAACAAGAGCACCGCCTTGCGGGTGCTGACGCTCATCTGATTTTTTTTGTGTAATAGAAATATTGTCCTACCCATGATTTTCTAAGTCTAAAAAGGGCCATCATTCTTGCAAAAAGCAGGATAGAGTTATGTTTCTTGATGTACAGTGTCCACTTATGATGGTGAAAAACTGTTGCAAGTTTTAAAGCAATAGGTTTGATAGTTTATGAGAAAAGTTGACTTAAACATAATACTCAACCAAGAAAATGATTTTCTAAGTCCAAAAGGGGCAATAATTATTGCAAAAAGCAGGATGGAGTTATGCTGCTTGCTGTACAGGGTCAGCTTATGATGGTGAACAAGTGTTGCAAGTTTCAAAGCAATAGCTTTGATACTTTAAGAGAAAAAGTTGACCTAAACATAAAACTTAACCAAGAAATCTGATATTTTCTAAGTCCAAAAGGGGCCATAAATCTTGCAAAAAGCAGGACGGAGTTATGTTTCTTGCTATACAGGGTCAACTTATGATGGTGAACAAGTGTTGCAAGTTTTAAAGCAATAGCTTTGATAGTTTAGGATAAAAGCTGACCTAAACATAAAACTTAACCAAGAAAACTGATTTTCTAAGTCCAAAAGGGGCAATAAATCTTGCAAAAAGCAAGATGGAGTTATGTTTCTTGATGTACAGGGTCTGCTTATGATGGTGAACAAGTATTCCAAGTTTCAAAGCAATAGCTTTGATAGTTTAGGAGAAAAGTTGACCTAAACATAAAACTTAACCAAGAAATCTGATATTTTCTAAGTACAAAAGGGGCCATAAATCTTGCAAAAAGCAAGATGGAGTTATGTTTCTTGCTATACAGGGTCAGCTTATGATGGTGAACAAGTATTCCAAGTTTCAAAGCAATAGCTTTGATAGTTTAGGAGAAAAGCTGACCTAAACATAAAACTTAACCAGGCAACGCCGACGCAGACGCCGACGCCGACGCCGACAACCGCTCAAGTGATGACAATAACTCATCATTTTTTTTCAAAAAATCAGATGAGCTAAAAATGTATTTAATCTGAAATTTTAGGTGTATGGGTAGTGCACAACTCGCAGTTCCAGATAATTTCGCCATATTGTTGCTGTAATTATTTTCTGGCATCTAATGCTTTCCTGGGTAGATTCCCTTTGTGGAAGATAAATGCAATCTACTTACATATGGTAAGTACAGTGCACTGATAATCACATACAATAGTCTTTAATGAAGACAACACTATTATCTACAAACCATGCCCCCTACTCATTTGCAAACTAGTGATGGCTTTCTTCCATAGCTTTTTTTGTCAAGATAAATGTATTCTAAACTTTTACAATTGCAATTTGAAAGTTGATATCAAGCAAAATAAACTCTATATTTCTAATCCTTTTTATTTCTATTTCATACAGGGAACCTTCATGGTGGGGACCTAGCCGATGTTCACTTTGTTGTTTAAAACTAGAACTACATGTATCCCCAAAATAAAATTTGCATTTTTTCCCAACAAAAAGTAGGACAAGCAAAACTGATGGTTGATCTCCCACTTTGATGAACTTCAATCATCAAATGTCTTAATACCGTTTTCTTTCTTCAATTTCATCATCATCTTCTTTTTTTCGAATGTCAATCACATCCTCTGCTCCACATATACAATATGGCCATGAACTGTTTTGAGATTCAAAATGACAGTAGAATTTTGAAATAAACTGCGTCAACATTCAACATGACAGTAAGTAGAATTTGAAATAAACTAGAAAATGCTTTTGTAAAAAAGCGCATGTCTCCCCCAATGCAAAGTCCTATAGGCAAGAAGTTAATAGGGGTCAGGAGCGAAAGTCAAAGAGACACTGATGGTTGGCTGCAATAGGGATCATCTACTTGGCATGTCCAGTCATCCCGCTAAATTTCAACACTCTTGGCCTAGTGGTTCTCAAGTCACTGTTCAGGCTCCTGTGACCTTGACCTTTAATCAAGTGACCTCAAAATAAGTAGGGGTCATCTACTCTGCATGTCCAATCATCCTATTAAGTTTCAACATTGTAGGTCAAGTGGTTCCCGAGTTATTTCCAAAAAATGATTTTGCATGAACAGGCCACTGTGACCTTGACCTTTAATAGACTGACCCCAAAAACAATAGGGGTCATCTACTCTGCATGTTCAATCATCCTATGAAGTTTCAACATTCTGGGTCAAGTGGTTCTCAAGTTATTGATCGGAACTGGTTATCAATGTTCAGGCCTCTGTGACCTTGACCTTTAACGGAGTGACCCCAAAAACAATAGGGGTCATTTACTCTGCATGAACAATCATCCTATGAAGTTTCAACATTCTGGGTCGAGAGGTTCTCAAGTTATTGATTGGAAATGGTTTTCCATGTTCAGGCCCCTGTGGCCTTGACCTTTAACAGAGTCACCCTAAAATCGTTAGGGGTCATCTACTCTGCATGAACAATCATCCTATGAAGTTTCATCATTCTGGGTCAAGTGGTTCTCAAGTTACTGACAGGAAATGGTTTTCAATGTTCAGGCCCCTGTGACCTTGACCTTTCACAGAGTGACCCCAAAATTGTTAGGGGTCATCTAATCTGCATGAGCAATCATCCTATGAAGTTTCAACATTCTGGGTCAAGTGGTTCTCAAGTTACTGACCGGAAATGGTTTTCAATGTTCAGGCCCCTGTGACCTTGACCTTTAATGGAGTGACCCCAAAATCAATAGGGGTCATCTACTTTGCATGTACAATCATCCCATGAAGTTTCAACATTCTGGGTCAAGTGGTTCTCTAGTTATTGATCGGAAATGGTTTTCCATGTTCAGGCCCCTGTGACCTTGACCTTTGATGGAGTGACCCCAAAATCAATAGGGGTCATCTACTCTTCATGACCAATCATCCCATGAAGTTTCAACATTCTGGGTCAAGTGGTTCTCTAGTTATTGATCGGAAATGGTTTTCAATGTTCAGGCCCCTGTGACCTTGACCTTTGAGGGAGTGACCCCAAAATCAATAGGGGTCATCTACTCTTCATGGCCAATCATCCTATGAAGTTTCAACATTCTGGGTCAAGTGGTTCTCTAGTTATTGATCGGAAATGGTTTTCAATGTTCAGGCCCCTGTGACCTTGAACTTTGATGGAGTGACCCCAAAAACAATAGGGGTCGTCTACTACAGCAGCCCTACAACCCTATGAAGTTTGAAGGTTCTAGGTCAAATGGTTCTCCAGTTATTGTTCGAAACGAAGTGTGACGTACGGACGGACCGACGGACGGACGGACAGGGCAAAAACAATATGTCTCCTGGGGGAGACATAACTATGTAAACATTCAAAATGACAGTAGAATTTTGAAAAAAACTGTGTCAACATTCAACGTGACAGTACAGTAAGTAGAATTTTGAAATAAATTGTGTCAACATTCAAAATGACTGTAGAATTTCGAAATAAAATGCGTCAACATTCAAAATAACTGTAGATTTTTTAACTAAATTGTGTCAACATTCAATATGCTGTTAATGTAGAATAGTAAAATAAACTGTGTCAACATTCAACATGACTGAAGAACTTTTAACTAAACTGTGTCAACATTAAAAATGGCTGTAGAATTTTCAAATAAACTGTGTCAACATTCAAACTGGCTGTAGAATTTTGAACTAAACAGTGTCAACATTCGAAATGGCTGTATAATTTTCAAATAAACTGTGTCAACATTCAAAATGGCTGTAGAATTTTCAAATAAACTGTGTCAACATTCAAAATGGCTGTAGAATTTTCAAATAAACTGTGTCAAAATTTGAAATGGCTGTAGAATTTTTAACTGAACTGTATGGTGGCTGATTTATGCCAATTTGTTATTTTGTTTTGGCTCCCTGCCAAATGTTGCCCCGCTGAACTTTTTTTTGGCACCCTGACAAACGTTGCCCCGCCGAATGTCGCTTCACTGAACATCGACCCGACAAACAACCCCCCCACCCCCCGTCAAATGCTGTCCCACCGAACGTTGCCCCGTGAAATGTCCACCTTTTCGCTCCAATTTGCTTAATCCAATCATGTAAATTTGGAAGGTGAAAAGACGATGTTTGGCTGGGCGACGTTCAGCGGGGTGACATTCAGAGGGACGCCATAACGACGTTCATCGGGGTGCCGCCGTCATAAAACTGCGTCAACATTCAAAATGGCTGTAGAATTTTGAACTAAACTGTCAACATTCAAAATGGCTGTAGAATTTTCAAATAAACTGTGTCAACTCTAAACTTACAATCACAATTCATAGTCTCTTACCTGAATTACAAAAATCAAAGAAAGATTACGTAATTACTGCAACATGCAAGCATGACAAAAATATTTTAAGACCTGCTGCACAGTAATGTGCCTTGTGGATTAGCATCAAAGTCAAAAAATAAAGTTTCACACTTAATAAACTGTTTTTGCATTCATCTGACATGACATAAGGGACAAGTAGTACAAGCAATTATTTTTATTTCCTTTATTTTTCGTGGATTTCTGGAAATATAACAGGTTGACTTACACATCTTGTCACACTAATAAACATTGTATAATTTGCCTTAATCAGCAAGTACAGTAAGTTTCAAATAAATTGGTCTTTAACCACGATGGGTGCTAAAGTGGATGCTGGGGTGAGCGCAATAGTTCAATGTAGAATAGCTAAAAATCAAACTTGTTACCAATGAATTTTTAACAAATTTTACTATGATCATTCCCGATAGACAAAACTGTCAAAAGTTATAACTGAAAACTTTCTTCTCAGAAAAAAAATTTGTCATCTATATGATCCGTGTTTTTCGTAACCAAGCCGATTTTTTTTATACGCATGATGTCATACCGATTAGTCTCCCTATCTGTGCCATGGGTGTTTCCATAGCATTTCTAATATATTGTAGCTAAAACGACAATTAACATAATTTTCGTAGTTTAAGGTTATCAATTGACAGTAATTGCATATTAAAACAAACCGCTACAAATGATAATATTTAAATACATATCATTTTAATTACTTGAATTTATTAATCAACACAATAACCAAAGAACAAATAAATGAAAAGAATCAATGCAAAGGAAACTTATGTGCCTGCATACAAGGGGTGTTTATTGATCGGAATGATCGATACCATATTTGCATTTATACAAAATGATTGATATCAGTGTTCGAAATTCACGGTAGTCCGACAGCCCGTGGCTACCAAATTTCAGCTCGGGCTACCGATTTTCCACAGGTACAAGCCCGACTGGGCTACCGAATTTTTCTCATTTGTTTAAAAAAAACCATGCTAATTAAACGAGTACTGCATCATGATTTTCCAGACTGAGAAACGCTTATGGAATTATTGGTTTTTGCACTCTTACGTGTTGACAATCAAACACAGTGTCAAAGACGTAACCGCAGCGCTAATTGGTTGAATACAATCATCTCTAGCATAACGGATAATTTGATTAGCTTTCACACTTCTCGCGAAAATCTCACAAGTACCTGCAGTAGGTGGAGCTTAAATTATGCTATCGGCGTGTGTGTAATGTGTATTCAGCACTCGGTATTACATCTTAAAAATTGTCAACAGTCCGAGTTGCAGTAATTGGCGAGTGCGGGTCCTAAAAAATCGGGCATAACAGTTTAGATTTCGTTTTGGCAAGGAGTGTCATGTCCGATGCTTTTGGACTCTGACGATGCTGATCAGGCCCCGTGTTCACAAAGCATTTTTCGGTCTCAGCTGAGTTTGAGCTTGAAATTTTAGTATCAATTTTACTAAAACTTCAAGACTTAATTCCAACTGAAACTGACCATCAATACTGAAAAGTCATTTAAAAATAGTTATGAACTTAAAATTTAGTTTTAAACATGCTATTTAGATATAAATGACAAATAGAGTTTCATTATCAAACTCAGCTGAGACTGAAAATGTTTTGTGAACACGGAGCCTGGACTGGAGTATTTCGAGTTAAAATTTTTCAAAAACATGGCAAACATGTACTGGCTGTATGTCTTTTTTATTACTTCAAACATGCATAGAGATGTCTGTAAAACAAAATGTTATATGGTGCAAAAATTATGTATTTTAAGGTGTTTAAGTTCGGGCTAGTGAAATTGGTGTCGGGCTTGGAAATTTTTTAATCTGGTAGCCCGAACGGGCTATTGGATTCAAATCTGAATTTCGTACACTGTGATATTCATATATATCATATGATATTCCTATTATAATAGAAGTATGTGTATAATTCATCCGTCGATGATCCATCACCAGTTTGAGAAACTTGTTTTACCAAAAGAGTAAGTCACAAAAAGAGAAAAAACAATATAAAAGACTATGTGAGCTCTGCCTGGTAAAAAAACATTCATTCTCGCAACAATCAATTACCAAAAACCATATTCCATCTATAATCGATTGTCTTCAACATTAGACATTTTCGATCAATGGAACATCAATACCTAATGGTCATGCTAGAAATTGTCAAATAATTGGTACTGTGTGGATCTGATAACCGAGGAAATCTTCAGAAAAGATTAACTAAATTTTAAATATGTATCATGTTTAGTCGTACGGTTAACAAAATTAAACAGCATGGCTTACAAGACATGATCATGTTGCACATAAAAAGCAAGAATGTCCTGCGAATAACTATTTTAATCAGCACGAATTTCATGTGGATAGCCTTCGCCATCATAAATAGATGCAAGTGTTAACTGTAAGACCTTGGCAGATTTAAAAATTACCAGTAAGTTTAGAACAAAAGAACATTATAAGACTTGTTTTTGATTCCTTTTTCCATTTTTAACAGCTGTCAATAAAATTTGAAGAACTAAAATAACCTCTCACTTGTCCAGCAAAATTAACCGACTACTACTCAACTTAACTAAATTACGAATCATATGACTGTACCGGCTTAAAGCGTTGAGTCTATTAACTGAATTTACTAAGTTAGTTTTCCACCACATTTTTGTAATTCGGTGCGGCATACATATAATACATCTAATGATATTTATTAAAAACTTTCTAATTGACATTTCCAGTTGTCACTTCCCGGAAGTGGCCATGCTGGCTATGTAACTGCTGCACAGTTTTGGGTAATTTAGAAGAAGGATAATATTAGATGAAACATAACCCGTTTATAGGTATTTTGGACCTTTGCTGCTGATTAATTATTTTTGGAGAATTTGAATTATTAAGATAAATAAGCTTTCATTTTTGATATAAAAATGACCAAATCATTCATGGAAATTCATTCTCTTCTAAATTACTTCCGGTAAAATTGTTTTGATTGCCGACGAAATAGTTCAATAAAAATGTAAGGAAACGAAGTAGTTGCGCTTTTGTTGCCATCTAATTGACAGCGTTTGTTGAGGCCATATGGCGTCTTTTGTCAGTTATCCTACATTATTGTCCATTATGCATATACGTAGAACTTTACCACAGACACCTGGATAGATGGGTGTCCAGACGTTTCCCCCCCCCCCCACCCACCCAAGACAGTTCCTGCCAAGACTTTTAATAGATAGATGTAGCTTCATTTGAACAGTTCAATGACATAATGTTCACAGGGCATGTTCTAATCTCTGGCCTGGCCCGATGAGCCCAATTTTCGACTGGGCTGGGCCAGGCCAGGCCAGATTTTATTGAACATAGAGAAATGAATGGCATGAAATCTAAATAAACAATTACAGTAGCAGGCAATATTAACCTGTATTGTTTACTTGCTGCAGGTCAAACAAAATGAGAAACCAGTCCTCTGGAGAATCATTAATTAGCCATCATTTATCTTATTTGAAATACAGATTTGCACTGAAGAAAATGGTGTAACTAAATGATAACTACCCATTTTTTCTGTGATCAAATTATTTAAGTCAACTTTAACACTTGGTTTAAAAACTAATGGCTAATTCATTGATAAGTTTACCTGCTGCAATATAACTGAATATTTGCATGCAGTGAATGCATCTTTTTAGGAATTGTAATTACAGGTTGTGTCACTACTTCAGTTGAACTTTTAATGTGTGTTTGGCTTAGTTAAGCTAATGTTCAATTTATGGAAGAGTTATAAAAATAATATTCTTGTGGGACCTCTAACGCATTGTCAGGGTGTTGGCATTTTAGATTATTGACATTTTTCTTGCACGAAAAAATAATGTTGCATGGTGTTTATGTTATTTCTAAGTGATATATTTAATGCTAAAAGATGCTCTTGAGCCTGTTTCACAAAATTTTGTAGGATTTTTTTACCACATACTTAGATCAATATAAAAACAGTCTTACAAAAATATTCAATATGTGTATAACCTAAACTACATTTATTAATTTTTATTTATCGCTTCCACGCACCATACTATCCCAGATCCTAGAATGGAGATAGCATTATTTTAGAAATTGAAAGTTGTTGTCCGTTAGTATTGACAGGTGCCACTCATTAATCTTCGCCAATATTTTCGGGCGTTTTCTTTATTTTACACCATATTTGAAACCTGAAAATATCTAAATTGACCAAAATAACATGCATAGTTTACCAATGGCACAGTGTTACCGTGGGTTCGATTTCAATTTAGATTGTTTTCATTAAATCAGTATAATAGAGGTGCGCGGTATTAACGGTATACCGGTAACCGTGGTACCATCTTCCCGTGGTACGATACCGCGGTACCATCGGGGAATACCGGTATTTTATCAACATTATCCCTACTTTTGTTTATTTTTAATTTACATTGTCTATGTGGCCTTCCGTAACAGCAATTGACACCATGCATGATTTTCCGATTTATTTCTCTGATCCCCAATCAAAACCTTCGAAAACCTCCAGATTATTCCGTATAGATGGATGACGTCATGGGCGCACTTGTTTTTACTTTGAGTCTGGTAAATTCGGCGAGTCCCGACTTCTTGTTTACATGATGATAGTTTAAAATATCCCAGTATGTATTTGCACGTATTAAAAAAGAAATAAATAGTATGGAAAATGTTGTCGAAATTTATTATTTTTTGTTTCGAAACGATCTGATGAAGCCTTCATAAACGTTACTGGTTTATCAAACGGCTGCACGAATCGAACTTCAAACAAGCGCCGCCTATATACATGTGTCCCAGTGCTTCCCTAGAGACAATATGGCGTCTTCCGACGAATACACGCTAGTAAAAAATACTAAGGGTCATTAATCTAACTAGTCATTAGTCAAGTTAATATTCCAGTGTATTTTTTTCTTTAATTCTAGTCAAGTAACTAGTCTTCTTTGTTGCTCATAATAAATTAAGTATTTCTGAGAGTTTTTCAATATTTTTATGACTACTACCATAGCTGTAAGTCTTACGATAAATATGGTGGTATACCGTGGTATGTACCGCGGTAATTAGGAAAAAACCGTGGTATACCGTGGTATTTTTTTCAAGGCGGTACCCAGCCCTACAGTATAATGTCATTTTATTGGTACTATTTTTATTCTTACAACATTTTATGGTAGTAACTTGTATGTAGAAGAATGTCAAATACTTGTGTATTTCTTTCAATAAATGAACAATAAATCACGATAAGTGACAATTTTCCTGCATTCTAAGTTTACAAATGAAATTTAAAAAAAAAAAATGATAATGAAAATGGTCAAACAGGTGTTTCGAACTTACTGTCCCGAGTTTGGTAGCTGAACGTTTTGTTAGCACAACTATATCTGCATGTACGACCTGGCGATAAAGAAATGTTTATGTTTTATTTGGTTTTCAATATTTATATTTTTATTTATGTTTGGGCACCGAATTTTTTTACGGAAGCATACGGAATATTCTTGAGTGCTACTTCAATAATTTCGGACAATACTAAATATAATCCTCAATAGACAAAATAATAATGATTAGTTAGGTTATTCAATTGGGGGAAAACCAAACCACCAGTCAAGAGTCAATTGAGGTGGAGATCCCCTGATAATAGTCATAACAATTAATCAGGCATCACCTTTAAATTAGACATAATAGTTATGTTAGCTACAGACTTATTCCCAGGTGTATAATTTGGAATTCAGAATGTATTTATATAATGTCTGACATATCCAAACTTATTCCTCAATAAGTTCCAAAAGTCAGATTTTAAAGATGCTATAGAAATCACTTTCACCTTTTACGAAATTGTAATCTATGGCCTGGCCTGGCCCGGCCCAGTAGAAAATTAGGCTCATCGGGCCAGGCCAGGCCAGAGATTAGAACATGCCTGTTCACAGATGTTTTGTATACTTCTTTGGACATGCACCATTGCTGCTGGACAACCCAGATCATTAGATAACCCGAACCAGAAAGCCGGCAGTACCCATGTGTTAAATAATGGCCACAGATTTTTCACTAGTGCCGTAGGCTAAACGTATTTTTCATCTAAGCATGTATTGTATAATTGATCCTATATATTTATTCAGTGTTGTATTGTTCATGATATTTCATTAAATTACGCTAGAAGAATCTGTGTAATGTGTCAGGGAAGTGATTGGAGGTGCAGTTTTAGTTATGGTAAACCAATATATCACGTGTTTGAGAGTTTTCCTACATTACACTTAAATAAAATAAGGTCGAAATCAGTGCTATGCAAACGGCTGTCATTCGATTAAACTTGACACAGGGACTTGTTGAACGTCCAAATACTAAAAGGTGCCCTGTGCAAGTTTAATGTTACTGAACTAGGACTACCTGAACAAAGTTTCAGGACTAGTCCAACAAATTTGACACGATCCTAGGAAATATCGAGTTATTTTTCTTACAGGCAATATATCCAGTCGCGTCAAACACTCGAAAGACCAAAATAGTGGAGGAAATTTCTGATGAAATTGTCATTGCTGCCAATTTGGGTTTAAATGCAGATTTTATTGCGAATATGAGATAAATTCAAATAAAACTTACATGTGTCAAAAGGGGATTAAATTCCTCATTGATTTATGTAAAAATTATCAAAATTTGAAATAATTTCTAAAATTAAGAATTTTCTGGTGACTTAAACCTATGTATGTACTGTACACGATTAATGTTTACCGCGTTTATATGCCAGTATGCGCAAGAAATAAAACCAATAACTTTACATGACTTTGTACAGGCCTTGACACTAACTTCTATCAGTGGTGTCCCAGAGGGCCCCCAGCCTGTAGAATTTGGTGCAACATTGGTTTCATAATTTTTTGGTTAAATATTCTGTTAAAATTAAGAGATTTTTCAATGTAACTTGATATTTAATGTGGATATTTTTCTGTCGTTAGTGAAAATAGGTATCCTGAAGAAACACCTAACTATGAATAATAAGTGTCCCTCGCTAGTATTTGGGGTCCTCGGCATCCCGGGACACTGTAAGTGTCGAGGCCTGCTTTGTACTGTGATTTATTCTCCATTATTTTGGTCCTTCAAAGTTTTGACAGTAAGATTGCCCGTCATAAATATAAAACAATCTGAACATTAGTATATGGGCGAAGCCTACATACTAAATCTTGTTTTTAGCTCACCTGTCACAAAGTGACAAGGTGAGCTTTTGTGATCGTGCGGTGTCCGTCGTCCGTCCGTGCGTGCGTCCGTAAACTTTTGCTTGTGACCACTCTAGAGGTCACATTTTTCATGGGATCTTTATGAAAGTTGGTCAGAATGTTCATTTTGATGATATCTAGGTCAAGTTCGAAACTGGGTCACGTGCGGTCAAAAACTAGGTCAGTAGGTCTAAAAATAGAAAAACCTTGTAACCTCTCTAGCCCATATATTTCACAAGATCTTCATGAAAATTGGTCAGAATGTTCACCTTGATGATATCTAGTTCAAGTTTGAAAGTGGGTCACGTGCCATCAAAAACTAGGTCAGTAGGTCTAAAAATAGAAAAACCTTGTGACCTCTGTAGAGGCCATATATTTCACAAGATCTTCATGAAAATTGGTCAGAACGTTCACCTTGATGATATCTAGGTCTAGTTCGAAACTCGGTCACGTGCCTTAAAAAACTAGGTCAGTAGGTCAAATAATAGAAAAACCTTGTGACCTCTCTGAAGGCCATATTTTTCATGGGATCTGTATGAAAGTTGGTCTGAATGTTCATCTTGATAATATCTAGGTCAAGTTCGAAACTGGGTCACGTGCTGTCAAAAACTAGGTCAGTAGGTCTAAAAATAGAAAAAACCTTGTGACCTCTCTAGAGGCCATATATTTCATGACATCTTCATGAAAATTTGTCAGAACGTTCACCTTGATGATATCTAGGTGAAGTTCGAAAGTGGGTCACGTGCCATCAAAAACTAGGTCAGTAGGTCAAATAATAGAAAAACCTTGTGACCTCTCTGAGGCCATATTTTTCATGGGATCTGTATGAAAGTTAATCTGAATGTTCATCTTGATGATATCTAGGTCAAGTTCGAAACAGGGTCATGTGCCATCAAAAACTAGGTCAGTAGGTCTAAAAATAGAAAAACCTTGTGACCTCTCTAGAGGCCATACTTGTGAATGGATCTCCATAAAAATTGGTCAGAATGTTCACCTTGATGATATCTAGGTCAAGTTTGAAACTGGGTCACGTGCCATAAAAAACTCGGTCAGAAGGTCAAATAATAAAAGAACCTTGTGACTTCTCTAGAGGCCATACTTTTCATGGGATCTGTATGAAAGTTGGTCTGAATGTTCATCTTGATGTTATCTAGGTCAAGTTTGAAACTGGGTCAACTGAGGTCAAAAACTAGGTCAGTAGATCTAAAATTATTTAAATCTTTTGACCTCTCTAGAGGCCATATTTTTCAATGGATCTTCATGAAAATTGATCTGAATGTTCACCTTAATGATATCAGTTTCAAAACTGGGTCACATGCGGTCAAAAACTAGGTCAGTAGGTATAAAAATAGAAAAACCTTGTGACCTCTCTAGAGGCCATATTTTTCATGAGATCTTCATGAAAATTAGTGAGAATGTTCACCTTGATGATATCTAGGTAAAGTTCAGGACCATCATGGTCCTCTTGTTTTGTCAAGGAGTCGTTGAAGGACTTAAATTTATTTCTTTGTGCCATCACTGAATTTTTGCTGCCTTTTTTATCAGTTTGCGTATTTAAGTTATAACCCTGCAAACAAAGTTGGGCATTGTGCAGTTTGTCCTCACTGCTACAAGTAGACACCGTCGTTTATATGACTGAAAGATTCTTGAAAAAGACGTTAAACCCGAACACACACACACACACACTTGACCCAGAATTTTGAAACTTCATAGGTTGTTTAAACATGTAGAGTAGATGACCCCTACAGTGCTTTTGGGTATAGCGGATTTTAGGGTATAGAGGATAGGTTGATAAATTTTGTATTTAGACCTGAATTATTGTATAAATTTTCATATCATTCTTTTACTGGCATGCAGACAGACATTCTAACATACATTTTAAATGTTTGCTTGTTGTGTTATTTTTCATATGTCATCAAATGAAAATCGAAGCTGTCCTTTACTGACTAAATCAGTGTTTATGTAAAAAAAAACATCAGTTAATGAAAACTATTTGATAGAAATTTAAAAAGCTGAATGTTTCTGAAAAGAGAATACATTATTATTCTTATTTATAGCAAAAACCTGTTGGGAAGTTTGTTTAGATGTGGATTTTAAACTAATAATGGAAAAAATGACCAAAGCTATCCTGTACACCCTAAATCAGCGCATATGTAAACAATGGCATGGAGAGAAAAAACACATGAATTTCTATTAAAAGCTGAATGTTTTGAAAAGAATAGTTGTTTTCTGTCTGATATACAGAAAAAAAACTACTAAATTTCATTTCTTTAAATTGGAATGCAGAAAAAGTTGGTTAGCTATCCGCTATACCCAAAAGCACTGTATTGCTTTTTGGGTCACTTGATCAAAAGTCAAGGTCACAGGGACCAGAACATGGAAAACGGTTTCCGATCAATAACTTGAGAACCTTTTGACCTAGAACCTTCAAACTTCATATAATGATAGGACTAAAAGAGAATATGAACCATAAGGTTTTTAGGATCACTTGAGCTAAGGTTAAGGTCACAGGGGCATGAACATAGAAAACTCTTTCCAATCGATAACTTGAGAACCACTTGACCCAGAATGTTAAAACTTAATAGGATGATTGGACATGCAGAGTAGATGACCCCTACTGATTTTGGGGTCACTCGATCAAAGGTCAAGGTCACAGGGTTCTGAACATGGAAAACAGTTTCCAATTCATAACTGGAGAACCACTAGGTCCAGAATGTTGAAACTTTGTGGGATGATTGGACATGCCAAGTAGGTGATCCCTATTGCAGCCAACCATCAGTGTCTCTTTGACTTTCGCTCCTGTCCCCTATTGACTTCTTGCCTATACAACTTTGCATTGGGGGTGGGGGACATGCACTTTTCTACAAAAGCATCTTCTAGTTTTTAACTTTTTTATTTCATACCACTTCATACATGTACAATTACTGTCAGAGATACTTGGTTATACTGGAGTAACTTTTCTTATTTTTCAGACTCAAGATGTTGGTTCCAATTTTCACCCTTAACTTCAAGCACAAAGTCAACCCGCACATGGTCACCATAGGGAAGTATGATGGTATACATTGTTCCCTAACATGTGCTACAACAGCTGGAAAGGTAAACTTCAAAAATCCGTCAAAAACATGCTGGACAATGTTTATTTTTCAGGGCTCAATATTAATTGCCAAGTACGTAAAATTTCAGTTCAGACAAATAAAAATGCACGGTGAAAAATTCAGTCACTTAACACTTTTTAAGTTTATACATGTAGGTCATTTTGCCCCTTAAAGGGGCTGCTAGAGCTGAAATTAGAAAAAACAACAACATTAAGCAACTCCTCTTCTTGAACTACTTGATAGGTTTTCTTTAACTAACTTGGTCTGTAGCTTGGTAGATTTTCATTTCATTTAGTCTGTAAATGTGGTCTGTACGACTTTTTATATTGATAAACATCTACATGTAATTTGTCAAAATTTTAAGACTATTCAAATAGCTCTGTGCTTTCAGGGTGATGTTGAAAAATCAAAACCTTTTTATAGATATAATATTATGTGTAGTTAATAATTTAATTAACTCTTTTTGCATTTTTCAGCAGACTCCTTTCTGCTTATATAAGTATTTTCAACATGTCCCAACTTTCCTTATTTCAGGTGATTGTACACAGTCCACACAACAGGAACCAGCCTGGTCGTAATGCTGAAGGAGACCTAGCTTTACTCAGTATAAATCAACAGATATCCTCAGTCAGTGCAGGAAAACTCAACCCAAATATACAAAATGATGTCCTTGCAGTAGGAACACAGACAAACCTTATGGTGTATGATGTAGAGAAAAATACTGATCTCTTCTATAAAGATGTAAGTTGAAAGGGAAACTAATTCTCAGAAAATACAACTATAAAGTCAAGACCGTACTTAGCAAGGAAAATATATGATCTTTATCTGCTGGTTATGTACAAGAAATGTTTTAATTGCAAATAAACAGTGTAGTCAGAAGAGGTAGGTGGTTGCTGTTCACAGGTAGTCATGGTTCACAGATGGTCATGGTTCACGGGTGATCATGGTTAACAGGTGGCCACAGTTCATGGGTGATCATGGTTCACAGGTGGTTATGTAGGGCTGTAACGAGTATCCGAGTACTTGGATATCCACGAGTTTGACCAAAAGTTCGAGTACGGATATTCGTCATTGTCAAGATCGTTGGATCGCGATCTTTTTCATTGATACATGCAATTTGTAAAATTCTATCAAGAAAACTAAATTAAAGCCAAATTAAACGTCTTCAACAAATTTTCTTGCACATCTAAGACGATTGCGCGTTGTCAGATTCTAAACCGGATGTAAACAGATGTCTTAGGTAGAGTTAGCATTGGTCTTATTTTCGAAATAAAATTATCTTTCAAAACAGTGAATTTGATTTGGCCCCGGTCGATTTTCTGTATAAACAGGACAGGGTAGATATAAAGGCATATCTATCTTACTGGTTATTTATCATTATTAATTGTTTAATATATCTGGGGAATGAGGAACGGTTAATGATTCTACATGGCGTGTGTTTTAAAATTCCTAGCTTCGTACTTCCGGTTCAGGCTAAAACATAAACATCAGAACAAAAAGTCACCCAGACGCTCAGCTGTTATCCATCCACTTTTTTTCAAGTGAAAATTAGAGAAATAAAGTGGTGGTTGGGAGACACATTCCACACCACCTGGATATGCATCAATGTTCGCACTATACATATATGCCACGAAATTGGATTTGAAAATACAAAATGGATGAATGGCAGAGTTCAAAGTGAGGCCCGGTTAGGCTAATTTTGGTCTATAAAATTTGGGTGATTTGGCCAATTTTCACTACATCTGGCATGGAAAGCGACAGCTGCATAGGACCGGAGAGTCATCTTTATGTAGTATATAGTATCTGCAATAGTCCATAGTAGTTTCAAAGAAAAATAAGCAAAAACGAGATTTCTATGGATATTTCAACACTGGTACCCACACGTCAATGTGGAATTCGCAAATCTGTACTCCCCTGCCACCGAATAGACATTTTTCATTTAAGTAACTAAATTCAATAAAAAGTAAGATACAAAATTTCTGTCCAAGAAACAAAATTTTCTTATCAAAACAATGCGGAACTGTTACTTAAAATATTGTGATTATTAATGAGTGACGTCATACCGTTCATCTGCAAGAATGTACGGACATTACAGAAGTCCACCCGCGAAACATGACTTCAATTAATGAGCAAAACATTAAACATAGGTCAAAACTATTAAACTGAGCACTATGAGAACTGCAAAGCTTAGATTCCATACAGAAAACAGTACAAAAATAACAGGCTTGCATTTTTGTATCCTTACAAGTTGTTGCTTTTGATCTGTGGTTCGAATCTGTGAATCGTCAGCCCCGACTCGCGGATCGGATCGGATCGGATCGCCACTTGTCTGACGATCCACAGCCCTATGGTTATGGTTCAAGAATGGTCATGATTCACAGGTGGTCATGGTTCACAGATGGTCTGTTGTTCACTGCTGCTCATGGTTCACAAGTGGTCATGGTTCACGGGTGATCATGGTTAACAGGTGGTCTCGGTTCACAGGTGATCATGGTTCACGAGTGGTCATGGTTCACGGGTGGTCATGGTTCAAAGGTTGTCTTTAGCACAGGTTTAACTGAATAAATATCATTGGGATGACTTGATGAGTGATTATTTGCATGTGATAAACCCATTTGAAATTTTAATCAAAATGTACGATAACACAAAGGAAAAATACTACTGTAACTGGACAAATTATTTCATGTTTTAAGTGCATGCTGTCCATGTAATTTCAAATTCAAAATAGACAACTTATAAAAACAATCTGGTATATAGAATTTTACTCATTAGAGCCAAAATTTTTGACAGCTCTTTTTTTAATGAAAAGTAGATTTTAATTTATCTTGGGGATATATTTTCCTTGGCAATATTTCAGACCCCTGATGGATCCAATGCAGTTGTAATAGGTAAACTTGGAGACATACCATCCACCATGGCCATTGTTGGAGGTAACTGCTCTATACAGGGATACGACATGGAAGGCAATGAAAACTTCTGGACGGTAAGTTAATTGTTGTATGTATATTGTATATTGTTTTGGGGTAATTGGGGTAATTTGATGCAGTAGTTTTAAAGTAATATTTAGCTGACCAGTTTGCTATTTAAGAGCATCCCAGCCAAAGGTTATGTAAACAGTTGATTTTGCATTGCTTCTTTTGCTTAGAAATTCTTAGTATGAAATAATATATGCATAATCACTACCGCTGGCATATTCTAATCCATTTGATTTTTGCATTGCAATACCATTTATATATTTACTGATACTAGGTGAGAAGTTAGTCTTATGATATAATATATTTAATTGAACTACAGGTGACTGGTGACAATGTGTGTTCCTTGACGCTTCTTGACTTCACAAATAATTCACAAAATGAGGTAAGTTTTAATCAAATTGCAAACCATGAGAATTTTTTTTTTACTGTTTTGGTTAATTCGAAATGTTTTACTTTAAGTTATGTAAGAGCTATTGAAAATTAAGTACATAGTCAAACTTTAGCCAGTTGTGTCATACATAGCAGTTACACTTTCACTAAATGAAATCTTGAGTCTTCTATATTAGTCCGCATCTGTTGCTCAGAAAATAGCTGATCGGCTTGTAAAACAAATTTTGTTTACAACTGTTTGACAGATGACATTCTGACGTGTTTCTTCTTCCACCTTGGATGAATATTGAGAAAGTTATCATTTAAAAAAATCATATGTAGTATTATATTCCTGACACGTCATTTTGCAAAAGGCACAATTTAAACTAGTTTTAAAAAGTCTACTACGGTATAAGGGCCCTTTAGACAGCCTCCGACCCATCTTGAAACGATATGTTGACTGATGGCCATTACATAATTGAAGTAGCAATTAAAAACTGTGCTAAGCCTGTATCAAACACTATTTTATGTCTCTGTACCTGTTGTGAACTTCATTGTAACTGATCATGACTACAGACATACATATAAAAACTAAACTGGTTACATTTGTGTTAAACACTGACATAAAGGTCAAGGGAATGATTCCCCACTCCTGAGTACTTTTACAATATTTCAGCTGATAGTTGGCTCAGAAGATTATGATATACGTGTGTTCAGGGAAGATGAGATTATTGCAGAAATGACAGAGACAGAGGTTAGTCATTGTAATTTACTACTTCTATATTTTATCATTATCAAACTGATGTGACACATTATACTGTTTACTGGAAAGCTGGTATGTTTAAGGCTTGTATTTTGATACAGATTTGATGTATTGTGATTTTCCTTTATCTCTGCAATGTTGAATTCACCAGAACCAAATGTTCAGGGTTAGCTGTTGGGATGGTGCTCTTTTTGCTGAAGTGACTTCTTACTAACCACATGAATTATCTTTACCAAACTTGATCAGAAGCAGCCTTGCTTGGATCTCTTGTAAATTATGCTCAAATGGTCAGCTTGGCCTCTTGTAGGCCCGCCAGAGCTAAAAATAGAAAACTGTTAAACAACCTCTTGTTATGAGCTACTTGACGGATCTTCACCCTTGTTTAAATGTTTCTGCTTGACTCCAAATAGATGCCACCAGAGCTAACAATAGAAAAAACAACATTGATAACATCTTCAAATGAACCACTTGATGGACCTTCACCAAACTTGGTCAGCTAATTCAAACGGTTATGCTGGAACCATTCAAGTGGATGACAGAGTTAAAAATATATAATCCTGTAACGACTCAAAAATCACTTGATGGATTTTCATCACACTTGGTTTGTATCATCATTGTAAGGTTTTTTCCAATGTATTAAAATGGGTGTTTGATCCCTTTCAGGGGCCACCAGAATGAGATGTAGAAAAAACTTTAACTTGCCTTTTCTCAAAAATCACCAGATGGATCTGCATCAAACTTGGTTTGTAGCATCCCAGAATAACAAAAAAGGCCTTCCGCTGGTATTAGTGACATTGCCAAATAGTGAGAAAAGATCTGTTATTGTAATATGTATCAAGCAGATTGTGACAGTCTTATTGCAGTGGAATGGATGGAAGGGAGACATGTGTTTTGCCAGTTTAAGTCTAACAAACTTGCATTGTGATTTCAGGCTATTACATGTTTATGTCCCATGGAGTCCTCAAAGTTTGGTTATGCACTGGCCAATGGAACAGTTGGTGTGTATGAGAGGAGTTCTCGGTACTGGAGAATAAAGGTATGTGAAATCTTCTTATACCTTACACCTGTATAACTCAGTGCTGAGGACCTCTGTGGCCAGGGGGTTTAGGTAGCTGACTTTAGATTAATGCTGTTGACCTTCTTCACTTTGGGTTAAAATTATACAAGGGATGTACAGTTCATGGAGGGATCATCTGCAGGCTTACAGATGGGCGATGGTTCCACCAGGGTGTCAGCCCAATACCAATTCCTAGAAAGGTACCTTGCAGAGTTCCCTGAAATGAATAATGTTTCTGATCATTAGACTTGTCTGGTAAAATTTATAATTCAGTCTGGTAAAAAAAAGTGATGGAAATATTGCATTAGACAAAGAAGGAAATAATTTTGGTCTGGTAAAGGTTTGTCCCTTTGCAAAGTCTGATTTGAGTAGTTCATTCTGTATTGATAGCTACCTGGTTAGAGTGTCTGTCTTAATGATAAGTGCAGCAGTGGTAAAAGCATGGAAGAGTTTTCTTACAGAAATAACATACATGCACCATCCATTCATTGTAGAGATTACAAAAGCTATGGATTTGTTCTCTTCCTTTATAACAGCTAGCTTGTTAGTAATTATATTTCTAGTAAAGGATTCTTTTTCCAGTTTACTTCATGCACTGTCAACATATTGGTAACTTTCTCTCTGATCAAGTTATTAAGAACTTGATATTTTGCTTCCAGTCCAAGAACCAAGCTATTACAATAACCAGTTTTGACCTGGACTCTGATGGAGTTCCTGAACTCATTACAGGATGGAGTAATGGAAAGGTATAACTTGTCAAACTTTTAATATAATAAATATACAGTAAGAATTAAAAGACATATCTAGGCTTAGAATGTCTGGTATTTGAAATGACAGAAACTGACGTGAAATGGCGATTGCTTTACAAATTATTTAGAGGTTGTTATAGGGGTTAGTGTGCTTGAAGACAGTGCTGGCATACTAGACTAGTATTGGCCAGAG